>NC_053431.1:90425853-90725853 GCF_007990345.1 Gossypium hirsutum
TGACATGAACACATGCAAATCTCAAATTCAAACAAAAACCATGGCCGAAATGCATGTATACATGTACAATGTCAACTATAACATCATTTAAACACCTAACTTCATCTCATGAACACTTAATCAAGTTTCCCTAATCTAGCATATTTTCACATCTATTTGTAACATCATGTAAGTCCACATATAACTACATTTCCTAAGTTCCACATCTTAATGCCCATTATAGCAACTCCCATAATCTACATTTAAAAATCGGCAATGTAACACCCCGAACCCGAAACCGACACCGGAGTCGAACACGAGGTGTTAACTGGCTTTAACCTCTTACAAATTTATTTTCCAGACACTGCCCAATCTGTGTACAAGTCGTTTTAAAAATCATATCTTGAGTTTCGTAACTCGAAAATCAGTTTCGTAATTTTTCCCAGAAATTAGACTCATGTGCCCATCTATGTATTTTTTTCTAGAATTTTTGGTTGGGCCAATTAGTACAGTTTATTAGTCAAAGTCCCCCAAGTTGCAGGGGTCGACTACACTGACCTTTGCCCATTACGACTTGGATATCTCCCTGCACGGGGCTTCAATACTGATGCCGTTTGTTTCTATGAAAACTAGACTCAGAGAGGAATCTGTACATATATGGTACGACCCCTAATTATCTCTGGTTAATTTATAATGAATTTCCAAAGTCGGAGCAGGGAATCCAGAAACTGTTCTGGCCCTGTCCCACAAAATCTGATTATCTCTTAATATACTGCCCATATGATCTTTTCGTTACTTCCTCATAAAGCAGACTCATCGTGCTTCGATTACATAATTTATTCATCAATTAATTCCACTCCTACTATTTTTAGTGATTTTTCAATCTCATGACACTGCTGCTGCCAGCATCTGTTACGAAAGTAACTAGGTCCATTTCATGCCTACCCTTGATCCAATCAATCGAACATTCGTGCCATTTTCGCATGGCTTAAAGTTTACATGCCATAATTCAAACACAACGTACTAGCTTATACATGCCAAAATGATCTTCTAAGCACACTAAGAAGAAAGTACCAAAACTTGCTATCCGGTGTGATGACTTCGATGACGGCCCGACCCCGCAAAAATAGATGAGTCCAAGCAACCTATAATGGGTGACAAGGAAACATCGAGTGAGTTTATAACTCAGTAAGTCATAAGCAATGCACTACCATCTATCGACAACATTATCACAAGAGGAAACAAAATAGAACGAGACAATTTACTCCATCCATACCGAACCATACCATAGTTCCTCCAACCTCTCAATTCAATTTCATATCAATTCATGCATTCACATTCTATATACTCATCCTAAGGACATTGAAGCAATTTCATAAATCAATTTATTTAGTTACAATCAAACGACTATACGGCCTTTCACCCATCCTACGATAAATTTTATGTACGTGACTTCAAGTATATATGTCACATAGGTTCGAACTTACCGAGCTCAACACCAAGTATAAGCATAGCACCTATTAACACGTGCTCAAGACACTTACCCGACCCGCTGTCCGCGATCGACTCATAGTGTCGCACACATAGTGTCCATAATGATTCACGAATGTATATTGAGCCCGCACACTCAGTGCTATACAATCAACTCGCACACTTAGTGCCACGTAATCAAATCGCACACTTAGTGCTACATAGTTAGACTCGCACACTTAGTGCCGCATGGTCAATTCGCACACTTAGTGCATCATATTCATTTCGCACACTTAGTGCAACATAGTCGAATCGCACACTTAGTGTTGTACGATTTAATCCCGCGCACTTAGCGCCAATCTCATGGTCATAAATGGTTATCCCGCACGTTTAGTGCCGAGATCAACAACTCAGTACATCTTACCTCTTTTCATTCATTCAACAATTTCATCATCACATACGTACATGCATATATATATGTATATTTATTCATTCCAATCAGCATCAATACATACACATTATGTCCATTTGAAATAATACCCACTACATGCTTAATGACTTACCTTATGTTGGGTAAAATAATTCCGAGTCGGCTACTCGATGACCTTCGATTTCCCCTTGTTGGACGCCTCTCCTTTAGGTTCTTGAGCTTAAATAATACAAATAAGAGTATTCAATATTTAACCCAATAACATGAATTTATTTATCACATTCGGCAATCACACATCATTAAATTTTCAAACCAAAACGTCATTATATGACAACATATACACATATCCATATACTTAAGCTCAATAATTATAATGTAATATCATGTACCCACTTTAAGTATATTGCCGAATATACTTAATCATACATGCACCTAACCAAAACAATTTCCTAAAATCTTCATATCATTTATACACTAGGCCGATTGCTCTCACCAAGTTCACCTATATTCTTCAACAATTCCTTCATTGATCAAGCACATATTCGGCTAAGAAATGGCAATTTTTAGCAACCTTCGATTTAGTACTTAACTTTTACCACATATCAAATAACTCACTTCCTTACTCATGTGACCATGTATATTCGGTCATGCATACACACATAAAATCAATTTGAAGACTCTATCAATCCAACATACATTCGGCACCTTCATCCACCATTCTACCAAGCATGTAATATTCAAACACAACCAAACTCACATTCGGCCCTAGCTCATAACAAGGTAGCCGATTCTTCTTCTTCTTTTTTTTTATAGTTCAAACACTCCTCTATCATCATTCACCTAACTTTAACATGAAACAACAAAACTCACCATTTCTCATCCAAATAACATGAACAACAACCATTCCTTGAACACTTTCTCATGACCGATTGCTCATGTTATCAACAAGATTCAAGGTTTGAACATGGGCTATTTAAAACATGCATGCATCTCTAAGACAACATTAAACATACCTTGGTCTAAAGGACCACCTTGGCCGAATCTTGTTTCCCCTTCTTCCTCTAGTTAGAACAATTGCAAAAGAAAGAAAATATGAACACTCCTTCTTCCCTCCTTATTAAGCATTCAAACTCCCTCATTTTTCATGCCACAACATCAAACACTCTCCCTAGGCAAGCAATGGCCGAATCCCTCCCAAGTTCCTTTCTCCCCTTCTTTTTCTTGGTTTTTCGGCTAGGTGATGGCAAGTATGACACCCATTTTTTTTGTTCTCTTTTCTATTATTAATCCCATCATTTGTTCACCAAAGAAACATTTTAAATTAGAATGAGTGGAGCATTATCACTCCTTGGCCGGCCACCATAAATTTTATGGGCAAATTGACATGCAAAACCATGCTTCCTCAACCTATTATTAATTGATCCTTATAATTCATCTATCATCTTTCCTAACTTCGTCAACTAGGTCCTTTTTGAATGAATTCACAATCCTAATGCTAATATTAAGCATTTAATTTCTCATGCATTCACTGTCACACAACAATTTATGCAATTAAAACACGAAAATAAATTTTTGGCTCGGTAATGTGGTCTCGAAACCACATTCCGACCAGGGTCTAATTTGGGTTGTCACAACTCTCCCCACATAAGAAATTTTCGTCCCCGAAAATCTTACCGGTAAATAGGTTTGGGTATTGTTCTTTCATCGAGCTCTCGGGTTCCCAGGTTGCTTCCTCGATCCCGTGTTTAAGCCACAACACCTTAACCAACGGAACCCTTTTATTTCGCAACTCTTTCACTTCACGAGTTAGGATACGAATCGGTTCTTCTTCATAGCTCATATCAGCCTGAATTTCAACCTCCGACGGACTAATTATGTGCGAAGGATCAGATCTATAGCACCGAAGCATCGAAACATGAAAGACGTCGTGAATCTTTTCAAGTTCAGGAGGCAAAATCAATCTATATGCAACCGGCCCCACTCGTTCGGAAATTTCGTACGGCCCAATGAATCTCGGGCTCAACTTGCCTTTACGGCCAAACCTGAGTACCTTTTTCCAAGGCGGAACTTTGAGGAACACTTTATCTCCCACCTGATATTCAATGTCCTTCCGTTTCAGATCCGCATACGATTTTTGACGATCTGTGGCTACCTTCAGACTTTCACGGATTACCTTTACTTTCTGTTCGGCATCTTTAATCAAATCAACTCCGAAAATTTTACTTTCACCGAGCTCGGTCCAAAACAATGGTGTACGGCATTTACGACCGTACAAAGCCTCGTAAGGTGCCATCTTAATACTTGATTGAAAACTATTGTTGTAAGCGAATTCAATCAAAGGTACATACCGTTCCCATGAACCACTAAACTCAAGGATGCAGCATCTCAGCATATCCTCGAGTATCTGAATTATCCGCTCGGATTGACCATCGGTTTGGGGATGAAAAGCGGTGCTAAAATGCAGCTGGGTACCCAAAGCTTCTTGCAATTTCTTCCAAAATTGCGAGGTGAATCTCGGATCTCTATCCGACACGATAGAAATAGGTACTCCATGTAATCTCACAATCTGAGAAACATACAATTCGACTAGTTTATCCAATGAAAAATCCGTACGCACGGGGATAAAGTGAGCCGACTTAGTCAACCTATCAACAACAACCCAAATCGCATCCTTCTTACTTGCGGACAATGGCAGTCCGGACACAAAGTCCATTGTGACTCGGTCCCATTTCCACTCGGGTATCATGATCGGCTGAAGTAACCCTGAAGGCACTTGATGTTCCGCTTTCACTTGTTGACATATTAAACATCTCGAAACAAAGTCGGAGATGTCTCGCTTCATACCATGCCACCAAAACCGACGTTTCAAGTCGTTGTACATTTTCGTGCTCCCCGGGTGAATTGACATTCGGCTACAATGGGCTTCGTTCAGAATCATCGGAATGAGTTCCGAATTCCTTGGAACGCACAAACGACTTCTAAACCTCAAACAACCATCATCATCAATCTGAAACTCCGATTCCTTGTTCGGAACACACTCAGCTCGTTTTGCAACCAATTCATCATCGACTTTCTGAGCTTCACGAATTTGATGAGTCAATAATGGTTTGGCTTTTAATTCAGCTACTAACACATTGTCAGGTAGAACAGACAAGTGTACATTCATCGCTCGCAAAGCAAACAGTGATTTCCGGCTTAAGGCGTCCGCAACCACATTAGCCTTTCCCGGATGGTAATCAATGACAAGCTCGTAATCTTTCAACAACTCAAGCCAACGTCTTTGTCGTAGATTCAAGTCTCGTTGAGTCATCAAATATTTGAGACTTTTGTGATCCGAAAACACATGGCACTTCTCACCAAACAAATAATGTCGCCATATTTTCAATACAAACACAATGGCGGCTAGTTTGAGATCATGGGTCGGATAAATTTCTTTCGTGTGGCTTCAATTGTCTCGACGCATAGGCCACAACTCGACCTTCTTGCATCAATACGCAACCCAACCCGAGTAGGGATGCGTCACTATAAACAACAAACTCTTTACCCGATTCAGGTTGCACCAAAATTGGAGCTTCAGTCAGATGAGTTTTCAGTTGATCGAAGCTTTTCTGACATTTCTCCGTCCATTCGAACTTAACATCCTTCTGAAGTAGCTTCGTCATTGGTGTGGCTATCATCGAGAAACCTTTGACAAATCGTCGGTAATAGCCGGCGAGCCCTAGAAAGCTCCGGACCTCGGTAACATTTCTCGGAGGCTTCCAGTTAAGTATGGCTGAAATTTTGCTCGGGTCAACTCGAATACCCGATGCGGATACAACATGACCCAAGAAGCTAACCTCTCTTAACCAGAACTCACACTTACTGAACTTAGCATATAACTGCTTATCCCGCAAAATTTGCAACACTTGCCTCAGATGCTCAGCATGTTCGGTCTCATCTCTTGAATAGACCAAGATGTCATCAATAAACACAACTGCAAACCGATCCAAATACGGCCTGAAGATCCGATTCATCAGATCCATAAACACCGCAGGGGCATTAGTGAGCCCAAACGGCATCACTAAGAACTCGTAGTGACCGTACCTCGTTCTGAAAGCAGTTTTGGGTACGTCCGAATCTCGAATCCGCAACTGATAATAACCCGATCTCAAATCTATCTTTGAAAACACTGATGCTCCCTTTAATTGATCGAACAGATCATCAATACGCGGTAACGGATACTTATTCTTTATCGTCACTTTATTCAGTTGACGATAGTCAATGCACAACCTCATGGTTCCGTCCTTCTTTTTCACGAACAATACTGGTGCACCCCAAGGTGAGAAACTCGGTCGAGCGAAGCCTCTATCCGTCAATTCTTGCAACTGAGCTTTCAACTCTTTTAACTCGGTTAGTGCCATACGATACGGAGCGATCGAAATTGGAGTAGTTCCAGGTACAAGCTCAATTCCAAACTCTACTTCCCGAACAGGTGGCAAACCCGGTAACTCTTCAGGAAAAACATCCGGGTATTCACAAACCACCGGCACCGACTCGGGTTTCTTTTCTAACTCCTTGTCATCAAGTACATACGCGAGGTATGCTTCGCACCCTTTCCTTATATATTTCTGGGCCAACATTGCTGATATTACAGCTGGCAACCCCCTTAAGTCCGCAGACTCAACTCGGATTATTTCGTCATTCGCGCACCTCAAATCGATAGTCTTGCTTTTGCAATTCACAACCGCATCATGCGCGGTTAACCAATCCAAACCAAGAATAACATCAAACTCGTCGAACGGCAAAAGCATCAAATCGGCCGGAAAACAGGATTCTCGGATTATTAGAGGGCATCTCTTACACACTTTATCAACAAGTACGCATTGACCCAAAGGGTTTGACACTCGAATTACTAGCTCAGTAGACTCAACAGTTAGAGTCTTACTGGATGCTAAGGTTTCGCATACATATGAATGAGTAGAGCCAGGGTCAATCAATGCAATCACATTAGTATCAAAGAGAGTGAAGGTACCAGTGATGACGTCGGGGGAGGATGCCTCCTCTCGTGCGCGAATGGCATAAGCTCTAGCAGGAGTACGGTTCTCGGCGCGATCGGCCATATCAGAGGCCCCCCTCTGACTACCACCCCTGCCTCCTAAAATTCTCGGTGGTCTACCTCTAGATGTCACTCCACTAGGTCTTGCACCTTGAATCTTATTCTTCTCATCCAGCTCCGTGCAATCTCTAATGAAGTGGTCCTTCGAACCGCATCCGTAACAGGCCCTGTTAGTAGACTTGCCCCAACATTCACCTAGGTGTCGTCTTCCACATTGGGGACATTCAGGTTTCTCGTGACGATTATTGCCCACACTAGCTACCGAAGTAGCTCGGGAGCCCATCGATGGTCTTGCCCTGATGGAAATTCCCGCAGTCGCCCTCGACTTATTAATGTCCTCCCTGAACTTCTTCACAGCTGAGAACGGAGCTTTACCCGTCGATCTTTTACGATAATCTCTAGCTTCAAATTCAGCCTTCTTCTTCTCCTTTCCAAGTTCCTCCGCCTTGCAGGCTCGTTCGACTAGTGTTACGAATTCCTTTATTTCCAGAATACCCATTAGTAGCTTTAAATCTTCGTTCAATCCTTCCTCAAATCTTTTGCACATAGCAACCTCATCAGCTACGCACTCCCGGGCATACCTACTAAGTCTTACGAATTCATGTTCGTATTCAGATACAGTCATACGGCCTTGCTTGAGTTCCAAGAACTCCTTACGCTTCTGGTCAATGAACCGTTGGCTAATAAATTTCTTCCGGAATTTCGTTTGAAAGAAGTCCCAAGTTACTCGCTCGTTCGGGACTATGGAAATCAAGGTCCTCCACCAATAGTAGGCTGAGTCTCGCAACAAAGATACAGCACATTTTAGACATTCATCGGGTGTGCATGACAATTCATCGAACACCCGAATGGTGTTATCAAGCCAGAACTCGGCCCTTTCGGTATCATCAGTTACTATGGCCTTGAACTCCTCGGCCCCACGCTTTCTAATCAAGTCTACAGGTGGCTTACTCAGCCTCACAGGATCAGCGACTGACGGCCTTACAGGCTCTTGGGGTGGGTTATTCAAATTTGGGAATTGTTGGACAGCCGGGTTGGCTCGGGCATATTGCGCGACCCACTCATTCATCATGGTAAAGAAGGCTTGTTTAGCCCCCTCACCTTGATTATTCGCAGATGACTGAGGTTCAACAGGCGGCGTCCCTTGTGCAGGAGCAGCCGCTACGCTCTCAACGTCATCCGCTAGGGTTCTTTCTTCATCGGGATCCATTTACTAATCAAGACAAAAACATTTCAACCGTCAGAAGTCATCACCCTTTTAAACATTAACATTATGGCATGTATAGCTAGACTCATACGTGCTATGGAAGTCCTAGAACCGACTAAACCATAGCTCTGATACCAATAAAATGTAACACCCCGAACCCGAAACCGACACCGGAGTCGAACACGAGGTGTTAACTGGCTTTAACCTCTTACAAAATTTATTTTCCAGACACTGCCCAATCTGTGTACAAGTCGTTTTAAAAATCATATCTTGAGTTTCGTAACTCGAAAATCAGTTTCGTAATTTTTCCCAGAAACTAGACTCATGTTCCCATCTATGTATTTTTTTCTAGAATTTTTGGTTGGGCCAATTAGTACAGTTTATTAGTCAAAGTCCCCCAAGTTGTAGGGGTCGACTACACTGACCTTTGCCCATTACGACTTGGATATCTCTCTGCACGGGGCTTCGATACTGTTGCCGTTTGTTTCTATGAAAACTAGACTCAGAGAGGAATCTGTACGTATATGGTACGACCCCTAATTATCTCTGGTTAATTTATAATGAATTTCCAAAGTCGGAGCAGGGAATCCAGAAACCGTTCTGGCCCTGTCCCACTAAAATCTGATTATCTCTTAATATACTGCCCATATGATCTTTTCGTTACTTCCTCATGAAAGCAGACTCATCGAGCTTCGATTACATAATTTATTCATCAATTAATTCCACTCCTACTATTTTTAGTGATTTTTCAATCTCATGACACTGCTGCTGCCAGCATCTGTTACGAAAGTAACTAGGTCCATTTCATGCCTACCCTTGATCCAATTCAATCGAACATTCGTGCCATTTTCGCATGGCTTAAAGTTTACATGCCATAATTCAAACACAACGTACTAGCTTATACATGCCAAAATGATCTTCTAAACACACTAAGAAGAAAGTACCAAAACTTGCTATCCGGTGTGATGACTTCGATGACGGCCCGACCCCGCAAAAATAGATGAGTCCAAGCAACCTATAATGGGTGACAAGGAAACATCGAGTGAGTTTATAACTCAGTAAGTCATAAGCAATGCACTACCATCTATCGACAACATTATCACAAGAGGAAACAAAATAGAACGAGACAATTTACTCCATCCATACCGAACCATACCATAGTTCCTCCAACCTCTCAATTCAATTTCATATCAATTCATGCATTCACATTCTATATACTCATCAATAGGACATTGAAGCAATTTCATAAATCAATTTATTTTCGTTACAATCAAACGACTATACGGCCTTTCACCCATCCTACGATAAATTTTATGTACGTGACTTCAAGTATATATGTCACATAGGTTCGAACTTACCGAGCTCAACACCAAGTATAAGCATAGCACCAATTAACCACGTGCTCAAGACACTTAGTGCCGCATGGTCAATTCGCACACTTAGTGCATCATATTCATTTCGCACACTTAGTGCAACATAGTCGAATCGCACACTTAGTGCTGTACGATTTAATCCCGCGCACTTAGCGCCAATCTCATGGTCATAAATGGTTATCCCGCACGTTTAGTGCCGAGATCAACAACTCAGTACATCTTACCTCTTTTCATTCATTCAACAATTTCATCATCACATACGTACATGTATATATATATGTATATTTATTCATTCCAATCAGCATCAATACATACACATTATGACCATTTGAAATAATACCCACTACATGCTTAATGACTTACCTTATGTTGGGTAAAATAATTCCGAGTCGGCTACTCGATGACCTTCGATTTCCCCTTGTTGGACGCCTCTCCTTTAGGTTCTTGAGCTTAAATAATACAAATAAGAGTATTCAATATTTAACCCAATAACATGAATTTATTTATCACATTCGGCAATCACACATCATTAAATTTTCAAACCAAAACGTCATTATATGACCACATATACACATATCCATATACTTAAGCTCAATAATTATAATGTAATATCATGTACCCACTTTAAGTATATTGCCGAATATACTTAATCATAGATGCACCTAACCAAAACAATTTCCTAAAATCTTCATATCATTTATACACTAGGCCGATTGCTCTCACCAAGTTCACCTATATTCTTCAACAATTCCTTCATTGATCAAGCACATATTCGGCTAAGAAATGGCAATTTTTAGCAACCTTCGATTTAGTACTTAACTTTTACCACATATCAAATAACTCACTTCCTTACTCATGTGACCACGTATATTCGGTCATGCATACACACATAAAATCAATTTGAAGACTCTATCAATCCAACATACATTCGGCACCTTCATCCACCATTCTACCAAGCATGTAATATTCAAACACAACCAAACTCACATTCGGCCCTAGCTCATAACAAGGTAGCCGATTCTTCTTCTTTTTTTTTTTATAGTTCAAACACTCCTCTATCATCATTCACCTAACTTTAACATGAAACAACAAAACTCACCATTTCTCATCCAAATAACATGAACAACAACCATTCCTTGAACACTTTCTCATGACCGATTGCTCATGTTATCAACAAGATTCAAGGTTTGAACATGGGCTATTTAAAACATGCATGCATCTCTAAGACAACATTAAACATACCTTGGTCTAAAGGACCACCTTGGCCGAATCTTGTTTCCCCTTCTTCCTCTAGTTAGAACAATTGCAAAAGAAAGAAAATATGAACACTCCTTCTTCCCTCCTTATTAAGCATTCAAACTCCCTCATTTTTCATGCCACAACATCAAACACTCTCCCTAGGCAAGCAATGGCCGAATCCCTCCCAAGTTCCTTTCTCCCCTTCTTTTTCTTGGTTTTTCGGCTAGGTGATGGCAAGTATGACACCCATTTTTTTTTGTTCCCTTTTCTATTATTAACCCCATCATTTGTTCACCAAAGAAACATTTTAAATTAGAATGAGTGGAGCATTATCACTCCTTGGCCGGCCACCATAAATTTTATGGGCAAATTGACATGCAAAACCATGCTTCCTCAACCTATTATTAATTGATCCTTATAATTCATCTATCATCTTTCCTAACTTCGTCAACTAGGTCCTTTTTGAATGAATTCACAATCCTAATGCTAATATTAAGCATTTAATTTCTCATGCATTCACTGTCACACAACAATTTATGCAATTAAAACACGAAAATAAATTTTTGGCTCGGTAATGTGGTCTCGAAACCACATTCCGACCAGGGTCTAATTTGGGTTGTCACAGGCAACACCCACATTCAACTATCTTAGCCGAATACTCCTCAATACTTAGACTAAAGTATGCACATTAAACTTAATACAACTTTCATTATTCCTTTCATGTTTCGGTCAATTATTCAAATTACCTCATAACATGAACATTCTTTTCAACTAATCTAGGATGACTCATTCGGCCATAACCAAGAACCACTTTTCATACAAGGACAAAACAAATCAATTGAACCTCCCATTTAAACCCCTTTCTATCTTCTACTTACTCAATAATACATGTTTCTTAGTTCATATTCATCTATAACCATTTCAAATCACATACTACAAAACATCATCACTTTGGCATATAAGAACATAACCAAAGGTTTCTTGCAACACAACTCAAAAATCAACACATGGGTCATGTTATGAGCATCAAAACAACTCAACTTCACAAAAAAAATGCCAAAAGAACCACATGATATCATACCTTAATCTATAAACTCACTTGGCCGAATGTCCTAGCTTCCATTTTTTTTTCTTTTTTTTTTCCTTATGGTTTCGGCAAGATGATAGAAAAGATGAAGGAACTTTGTTTTTATCACCACTTACTAATATAAATTTATTATACATAATTCCCACCAAATATAAAAAAATGGAGACAAGGGAACACCATAATGCATGCTTGTGTTGGCCGGCCATTCACATTCAAAAATGGTCTATTTGACATGCAAGTCCACTCTTTTTGGTACATGCACTAATAGACCATTTTAAATTGGACTATCATATTTTCTCCATGTCTCAAATCGATCCCTATTAACAATTTTCTCATGCAATTGGTAAAATTAGGGAATGAAACTTCCACATACTCATGTTCACACATAATAAGCACAGAATATAGCAATTAATTATTTTTTTACGACTCGGTCTTGTGGTCCCGAAACCACTTTCCGACTAGGGTCACATTAGGGCTGTCACACACACAATCATACGGCATCGATATACATTTTAGAACCATTCTTAACATACTTACTACTCATTTACAGCACAAAATACTCATATCACATTTATAAAACTACAAGCCGAATATACCTATACTTACCTTACTTAAACATCAACCCTCAATTTCTTTGACATAGCACATTCCCGAAAATGATAAGGCAATATAACAGCCTTTAATCCAACTTATAATTCATACATATCACATTCCAAGCATTCGCTCTATTCTATCACTTGACATACAAACATTACTCAATAACTTTCTAGTTCAAATTCGGCAATTACACCAATTCACTAGATGATTTATTATTATTATTGTTCATTTATTCAAACTACTTACAAATACCTTAAACTATCTCAATTAACAACCATTTTCTACCCGTCACGTTTACTCTACTTGAACCGAGTGCACATAAAGTCCTTGGCCGAAACTCACTAAACACAAATCAGCCATAATCTTGTATTTAACTTGAGCATAACCTTATTTACCTTCCAAAAATCATAAAAATATCAAACTCTTAATATTTATGTGCAAAGCCGAATCTTAATATGATCCAACCTCCAACTCATTCATTTCAATCACTCACACGGCATTTGTTCAATTCATTAGACAAATCTATGTTTGGCCATTGTACTCATGAACATTAGAATTTATCATTTGACTAACTAAAACCCTTCTCTTCAACAATTCTTCATAAAACATAAAAACCATAACCCAATCTCATCCTTTAATAACTAAGACCGAATGCTCAAACCATCACCAAGATTTTCATAATTTTGACATGGGTTATGTAAGAAACTAGCTAATTAACTAGAAACAAGCTTAAAGTTTAAAGAAAATCTAACACAAATGACTAACCTCCCTTAAGTTCCAAGTGACCGAACCTCCTCTTCTTTCTTCCTTCAATTCACGGCAATGGAGGAGCATGGATGAAACAACTTTGTTTTCATCACCCCTCCCTTTTCATTACTTTATTACCAACCTTTTATTTTATTATTTTCAACATAACACATTAACACAAAATGTTTATAATATGTTTAACCCATTGCATGGCCGGCCACTACCTAAAGTTTTGGGTAATTTGACATGCAAGGACAAGCATTTTCTAACATGCATCAATAGGCCACTTTAACATTTGCCTAGCACATTTCTAAATTTTCTCACACAAATCCTATTTAATAAAATTCACTTACAATTAACAAAATTCAAACATGAAATTTTCACACATGCATACATACATATAATAAGCATCAAATATGACGGTTAATTATTTTTATGACTCGATTTTGTGGTCCGAAACCACTTTCCGACTAGGGTCACATTAGGGCTGTCACAACTCTCCCCCACTTAAGAAATTTTCGTCCCCGAAAATCTTACCGGTAAATAGGTTTGGGTATCATTCTTTCATAGAGTTCTCGGTTTCCCAAGTAGCTTCTTCAATCCCGTGTTTGAGCCATAACACCTTTACTAACGAAACCCTCTTGTTTCGCAACTCTTTCACTTCACGAGCTAGGATGCGAATCGGTTCTTCTTCATAACTCATATCGGCTTGAATTTCAACCTCGGAGGGATTTATTATGTGCGAAGGATCAGATCTGTAACGTCGAAGCATTGAGACATGAAAAACGTTGTGAATCTTCTCGAGGTCAGGGGGTAAAATCAATCTATATACCACTGGGCCAACTCGTTCGGATATTTCATACGGCACTATGAACCTCGGACTCAGTTTGCCCTTACGGCCAAATCTGAGTATCTTTTTCCAAGGTGAAACTTTAAGAAACACTTTGTCTCCCACCTGATACTCAATATCTTTTCGTTTTAAATCCGCGTATGACTTCTGACGATCTGATGCTGCCTTCAGACTTTCACGAATTATTTTTACTTTCTGCTCAGCATCTTTAATCAAATCAACTCCGAAAATTTTACTTTCACCGAGCTCGGTCCAAAACAATGGTGTACGGCATTTACGACCGTACAAAGCCTCGTAAGGCGCCATCTTAATACTTGATTGAAAACTATTGTTGTAAGCGAATTCAGTCAAAGGTAAATACCGCTCCCCTGAACCACTAAACTCAAGGATGCAACATCTCAACATATCCTCGAGTATCTGAATTATCCACTCGGATTGACCATCGGTCTGGGGATGAAAAGCGGTGCTAAAATGCAACTTGGTACCCAAAGCTTCTTGCAATTTCTTCCAAAATCGCGAGGTGAATCTCGGATCTCTATCCGACACAATAGAAATAGGTACCTCGTGTAGTTTTACAATCTGAGAAACATACAATTTAGCTAGTTTATCCAATGAGTAATCCGTACGTACAGGAACAAAATGAGCCGACTTAGTCAGTCTATCAACAACAACCCAAATCGCATCTTTCTTAGTTGCCGACAATGGCAACCCAGATACAAAATCTATCGTGACTCGATCCCATTTCCATTCAGGTATCATGATCGGCTGAAGTAAACCTGTAGGCACTTGATGTTCCGCTTTCACTTGTTGACATATTAAACACTTCGAAACAAAATCAGAAATGTCTCGTTTCATACCATGCCACCAAAACTGACGTATCAGATCGTTGTACATTTTCGTACTCCCCGGGTGAATTGACATTCGGCTACAATGAGCTTCGTTCAGAATCATCGAAATAAGTTCTGAATTTCTTGGAACACACAAACGACTTCTGAACCTCAAACAATCGTCATCATCAATTTGAAACTCTGATTCCCTATTCGAAACACATTCAGCCCGTTTTGCAACTAATTCATCATCGACTTTCTGAGCTTCACGAATTTGATGAATCAATAATGGTTTAGCCTTTAATTCTGCTACTAACACATTATCGGATAGAACAGACAAGTGTACATTCATCGCTCGTAAAGCAAACAGTGATTTATGACTTAAAGCATCCGCAACCACATTAGCCTTTCCCGGGTGATAGTCAATGACAAGTTCATAATCTTTTAACAACTCAAGCCAACGTCTTTGTCGCAGATTCAAATCTCTTTTAGTCATCAAATATTTGAGACTTTTGTGATCCGAAAATACATGGCACTTCTCACCAAATAAGTAATGTCGCCATATTTTCAAAGCGAACACGATGGCAGCTAATTTGAGATCATGGGTTGGATAATTTTTCTCATGTGGCTTCAATTGCCTCGACGCATAAGCTACAACTCGACCTTCTTGCATCAATACACAACCCAACCCAAGTAAGGATGCATCACTGTAAATGACAAACTCTTTGCCTGATTCAGGCTGCACTAGTACTGGAGCTTCAGTCAAATAAGCTTTTAGTTGATCGAAACTTTTTTGACATTTTTCTGTCCATTCAAACTTAACATCTTTCTGAAGTAGTTTCGTCATTGGTGTGGCTATCATCGAGAAACCCTTTACAAACCGTCTGTAGTAACCGGCAAGTCCCAAAAAGCTCCGAACCTCAGTAATGTTTCTCGGAGGCTTCCAGTTAAGTATGGCTGAAATTTTGCTCGGATCAACTCGAATACCCGATGCAGATACCACATGTCCAAAAAAGCTAACTTCTCTCAACCAGAACTCACATTTACCGAACTTAGCATATAACTGCTTATCCCGTAAAATCTGTAGCACTAATCTCAGGTGCTCAGCATGTTCGGTTTCATTTTCCGAATAGACAAAAATATCATCGATAAACACAACTACAAACCGATCCAAATACGGTCTGAAGATTCGATTCATCAAATCCATAAATACCGCCGGGGCATTAGTGAGCCCAAACGGCATTACTAAAAACTCGTAGTGACCGTATCTCTTTCTGAAAGCAGTTTTGGGTATATCCGAATCTCGAATTCGCAACTGATAATAACCCGATCTCAAATCTATCTTTGAAAACACTGAGGCTCCCTTTAGTTGATCAAACAAATCATCAATATGCGGTAACGGATATTTATTCTTTATTGTCACTTTATTCAGCTGACAATAGTCGATGGACAACCTCATGGTTCCATCCTTCTTTTTCACAAACAATACTGGTGCACCCCAAGGCGAGAAACTCGGTCGAGCGAAACCTCTATCCATCAACTCTTGCAACTGAGTTTTTAATTCTTTCAATTCCGTTGGTGCCATACGATACGGAGCTATCGAAATCGGTGCAGTTCCAGGTACAAGTTCGATGCCAAACTCTACTTCCCGAACAGGTGGTAACCCCGGTAATTCTTCGGGAAAAACATCCGGATATTCACAAACCACTGGTACCGATTCAAGTTTCTTTCCTGATTTCTCATTATCAAGCACGTATGCAAGATACGCTTCACACCCCTTTCTCACATATTTTTGAGCTAACATCGAGGATTTTATTGTTGGCAATCCATTCAAGACAGTAGACTCAACTCGGATTATCTCATTATTTGCACACCTCAAATCAATAGTCTTGGTTTTGCAATTCACAACCGCATCATGCACGGTCAACCAATTCAAACCGAGAATAACATCAAATTCATCAAACGGTAAAAGCATCAAGTCCGCCGGAGAACAGAAACCTCGAATTACTAGGGGACATTTCTTACACACCTTATCAACAAGTACACAATGACCCAAGGGATTCGACTCTCTAATAACGAACTCAGTAGACTACACAGGTAAAGTCTTACTGGATGCTAAAGTCTCACATATATAAGAATGAGTAGAACCAGGGTCAATCAATGCAATCACATTAGTATCAAAGAGAGTGAATGTACCGGTAATAACATCAGGCGAAGAAGCATCCTCGCGTGCACGTATAGCATAAGCTCTGGCAGGAGTACGAGCCTTAGATCTGGTGGTAACATCTCTAGATCCTCTCTGACCGCCACTAGCATTCCCTGCATTTTTAGATGGTCTACCTCGAGTAGTAGTAGCACCCGGTTTCCCACTCTGATTTACATTCTGTTCAGACAATCTCGGGCAAGCTTTAATAAAGTGGTCAACTGATCCGCACTTGTAACAGGAGCGGTCATGGAATCTACAACTTCCCGAATGCCATTTACCATAATACTGGCACTCTGTTCTGCCTCGACGATCATTTCCAACACTGGCGACCGAAGTAACTCATGTACTCACAGGGGGTCGATCACGGTCTCGTCTAGAAAAGCCCAACGTGTCTCTAGGTTAGCCTAAATCATCTCTAAATTTCTTCGATGACTATTGAAAGGGCTTTCCCGAAGATCTCTTACGAAACTCCTTTGCTCCCATATCAGCTTTTCTTTTCTCCTTACTGAGCTCTTCGGCTTTGCAAGCTCGCTCGACAAGTACCACAAATTCTCTGATTTCTAAAATGCCAACATACAACTTTATATCATCGTTCAGTCCATCTTCGAAACGTTTACACATCACAGCTTCTGAAGAAATGCATTCTCGCGCGTACCGGCTAAGCCTTACAAACTGTCGTTCATAATCAGTAACTGACATGGAACCTTGTTTAAGTTCAAGAAATTCTTTTCATTTTTGATCAATGAATCTCTGGCTGATATACTTTTTTCGAAACTCGGTTTGGAAAAACTCCCAAGTTACTTGCTCTCTGGGCACAACAGAAATCAACGTATTCCACCAATAGTAGGCAGAATCACGTAGCAAGGAGATCGTACACTTTAGGCATTCATCGGGTGTGCAAGATAGTTCATCAAGTACCCAAATAGTGTTGTCCAACCAAAATTCAGCTTGCTCGGCATCGTTGCTGTCTGTAGCTTTAAATTCAGTAGCCCCGTGTTTTCGGATTCAATCAACTGGGGGCTTATTTAACCTTATCTGGTCAGTTACCGGAGGTATCGCAGGTGCAGGGGTTGTATTAGTCGGAAATGGGGGTTGTGGAACAGCCGTATTAGTTCGAATGTATTGGTTGAACCAATCATTCATTACGCTATAAAAAGCCTGTCTAACTTCGTCATTCTGATTACTAGCAATAGGTTGAGAGTCCACCGGCACTGTCCCTTGTGCGGGAGCAGGCGCTAAACTCTCAAGATCATCAGCTACCGCTCGGTTGGGATCGGGATCCATTACTATAAACAAACACATTTTTAACTGTCAGAAATCACCACACTATCAAATAGATACACAATGGCATGTATAGCTAGACCCGAACGTATTACGGTAGTCCTAGAATCGACTAAACTGTAGCTCTGATACCAATAAAATTGTAACGCCCCGCACCCGAGACCGTTGCCGGAATCGAACACAAGGTGTTGACGAACTTAATTCATTTATTTACACAGTTCATTTTAAAATTTCCAGACAAGCTGGCTAACTGCATCACTGTCACCTTAAAAATCATATCTCGAGTTCCAGAACTTGAAAACTGATTCCGTAAATTTTCCCTGAAACTAGACACATATATCCATCTACATATTGTTTTCTAGAATTTTTGGTTGGGCCAATTAGTACAGTTTATTAGTTAAAGTCTCCCCTATTTCAGGGTTCGACTACTCTGACCTTTATGCATTACGACTTAGATATCTCCCTGTACAAGGCTTCAATACATATGCCGTTTGTTTCTAATAAAACTAGACTCAAAAAGGAATCTGTAACTATAAAGCATGACTTCTAATTATTTCTGGTTAATTTATGGTAAATTTCCAAAGTCAGAACATGGGATCCAGTAACCGTTCTGGCCCTTTTTCACGAAAACTTAAACATCTCATAAACTACAGCTCATATGGCCCTTTCGCTTCTTCCATATGAAAATAGACTCATCAAGGTTCGATTACATAATTTATTCATTATTTAATTACATTCCTACTATTTTTAGTGAATTTTCAAACTCACATCACTGCTTCTGTCAGCATCTATTTTAAGGTAAATTTCACCTATTCCATAGTTTCCATGATTCAACCAGTCATTGGACATACATAGCACCAAATATGATCGTGATTAACCATTCCAATGGCTAATCATTGCCAAGCATTTCCACACCTCTCAATAACCATATATATACAAAATGATTTTAATACTATGCTCAAAATATTTAAGCCATTTTCGCATGGCTATCCGAATATATACACATTACCAAAGGTACTTGATTAACAACAAAGGTTAGTCCTATAAATGCCATTATCAACGTTTAACTAAAAGAGTACCAAAAGGGCTGAGATAGTGTGGACGACTTCGACTTCGACAATCCTGAGTCCGATAGCTGATGAACAAAAATCTATAAAACAGAGAATTAAAGAAACGGAATAAGCATTTAATGCTTAGTAAGTTTTGAGTAACGAGATTATTTACGACTAAAGTATAGCGTTCATATGACTAAATGAATAATTTCATATATGCACATTCTCACAATCATAATTTCTTCACGCTTCAACCAATATATTCATACACAGGGTATCAAACCTAACTAGAGGCCGGAGGCTCGTTAATCAATTGAGCGAGTACTATTTGAAAGGAATCAACCTTTCCGATGCATATACGAAACATACCTTATCGTTTGTATTTTATGAGCGTATTAATTGAAATTATTATAGCAAGATCGCTCACTTCCAAACCCAAGTACCTTCGGGATTTAGCCGGATATAGCAACTCGCACAAATGCCTTCGGGTCTTAGCCCGGATATAGTCACTAGCACAAATGCCTTCGGGACTTAGCCCGGGTATAGCAACTACTCGCACAAATGCCTTCGGGACTTCGCCCGGATATAGTCACTAGCACAAATGCCTTCGGGACTTAGCCCGGATATAGGAACTCGCACAAATGCCTTTGGGACTTAGCCCGAATATCATCCGAATGATCAAGCACATATATCAATGAATCATGACACATCTATATTTCATTTTCATAACTAGAATTCAAACACAAGACACTTATCAACCATTACCATTTTCGGCTCAATAGCCACATACAAAGAGCATGATTTGATTTGCTTTATAACATAATCTCTATACACATTCGGCTACCCGTCATAGGTATAAACTAATCACCTCAATATACAATTCAAGTAGAATCATTATATCACCGTTTATTTGTTATGCTTATATCTCATGACTTAATCAAATCATAAACTAAGTTTCATTACTCGAAAACTTACCTCGGATGTTGTCGAACGATTTCAACGGCTATTCGACCACTTTTTCCTTTCTCTTATCCAACTTTGATCCTCTAAGCTCTTGAGCTAAATCAAACAATTTACTTCTCAATCACACACAATCATACGGCATCCATATACATTTTAGAACCATTCTTAACATACTTACTACTCATTTACAGCACAAAATACTCATATCACATTTATAAAACTACAAGCCGAATATACCTATACTTACCTTACTTAAACATCAACCCTCAATTTCTTTGACATAGCACATTCCCGAAAATGATAAGGCAATATAACAGCCTTTAATCCAACTTATAATTCATACATATCACATTCCAAGCATTCGCTCTATTCTATCACTTGACATACAAACATTACTCAATAACTTTCTAGTTCAAATTCGGCAATTACACCAATTCACTAGATGATTTATTATTATTATTGTTCATTTATTCAAACTACTTACAAATACCTTAAACTATCTCAATTAACAACCATTTTCTACCCGTCACGTTTACTCTACTTGAACCGAGTGCACATAAAGTCCTTGGCCGAAACTCACTAAACACAAATCAGCCATAATCTTGTATTTAACTTGAGCATAACCTTATTTACCTTCCAAAAATCATAAAAATATCAACCTCTTAATATTTATGTGCAAAGCCGAATCTTAATATGATCCAACCTCCAACTCATTCATTTCAATCACTCACACTGCATTTGTTCAATTCATTAGACAAATCTATGTTTGGCCATTGTACTCATGAACATTAGAATTTATCATTTGACTAACTAAAACCCTTCTCTTCAACAATTCTTCATAAAACATAAAAACCATAACCCAATCTCATCCTTTAATAACTAAGACCGAATGCTCAAACCATCACCAAGATTTTCATAATTTTGACATGGGTTATGTAAGAAACTAGCTAATTAACTAGAAACAAGCTTAAAGTTTAAAGAAAATCTAACACAAATGACTAACCTCCCTTAAGTTCCAAGTGACCGAACCTCCTCTTCTTTCTTCCTTCAATTCACGGCAATAGAGGAGCATGGATGAAACAACTTTGTTTTCATCACCCCTCCCTTTTCATTACTTTATTACCAACCTTTTATTTTATTATTTTCAACATAACACATTAACACAAAATGTTTATAATATGTTTAACCCATTGCATGGCCGGCCACTACCTAAAGTTTTGGGTAATTTGACATGCAAGGACAAGCATTTTCTAACATGCATCAATAGGCCACTTTAACATTTGCCTAGCACATTTCTAAATTTTCTCACACAAGTCCTATTTAATAAAATTCACTTACAATTAACAAAATTCAAACATGAAATTTTCACACATGCATACATACATATAATAAGCATCAAATATGACGGTTAATTATTTTTATGACTCGGTTTTGTGGTCCCGAAACCACTTTCCGACTAGGGTCACATTAGGGCTGTCACAAGGTCAGTCTTATGAGTTTTTCGCACATACCTATACCAACTCGTGACTTAAACATACTCTTTCTCATTCTTGACATACTTGTTGAACACTTGGACTACTAAATGGATACACGGAAGGTCTTTGCACACAAGTGACACATATGTAGCCAAAGCTACCTCATATTTCATATCACATAAAGAGTCTCTCTCGAGCTAATCACGAGTCTGCTCACACAAGCTAACGGTCAAGACATAGCTATACGGGCTGCTCACACAAGCTATCAAGTGTCCACAACACATGTTGGACTACCTAGCCATCGGTAGGACGTACATGAACAGCACCTGGATCACATAATCATATACATCACATGGGGTCCTAGTGACATGTCACTCCTATCCTATTCTATTCCTAAGGTTCAAAAGAGATTTTCTCTCTCTTGTCGAAACTTGTCGAATGTTTTCATCGAATCAATTATACAATTCATACAATACTAATGCATTGAAAATGTGATCATGATATTGCATTATTTACACATGAACTTACCTCGATACAAAATATTGCTAACTAATTCAATTTAGTCCACAACCTTGTTCTTTCCCCTGTCTAGGTCCGGACTCCATTTATCTTGATCTATAATAGCAAATTTAGCTCATTTAATTAACACATTGTCCAAATCAGTCCAAAAACCATACTTTGGAAAATTATAGTTTTTCCCCTAAAATTTTACATATTTACAAATTAGTCCTTAGGCTTGTAAAATGAAATGTATTTAATTTCTTTGTTACCCAAGCCTAGCCGACCTATGCCCATGCTCATATCAGATCACGTTTTTCATCAAATTAGATTTTTACTACACATTTTACAACTTTTACAAATAGGTCCCTTTTTGGTATTTTCATGAAAAATCACCTAGTAAAAGTTGTTTATTACACATCAAACCTTCATTTTCTACCATTAAACATCAAAGTACATGTATGTCACACATAGTTAAATTTTAAACATGAATCCTACTTCAAAATAATGGTAGAAATGGAATGATCGGGTGAATACAACTTAAAAAACGTAAAGAGCATTAAAAACGAGGTTAGGATGCACTTACTATCAAACTTGAAAGTTGAAGAAGCCCTAGCTATGGTGTCTTGAAAATTTCGGCTAAGGGAAGAAGAAGATGGACACAATTTTTACTTGTTTTTCCCTTTTTATTCTTTTATTTACCAAATGACCAAAATGCCCTTTTAGCCTTTCTTTGAAATTTTATCTCTCCATGTTCATTTTTGTCCAAAAACTTAACAAATGGTGTATTTACCATTTAAGGACCTCTAATTTAAAATCTCATATTACTTGGACACCTCTAACATGTAGAACTCAACTTTTGCACTTTTTTACAATTTAGTCCTTTTGACTAAACTGAGTGCCCAAACGTCAGAATTTTCGAACTAAATTTTCACAAAATCATTTTGTGAAACTATAGACCATGAAAATATAATAAAAACAAGATTTACTACATCGGATTCGAGGTCCCGAAATCACTGTTCCCACTAGGCCCAAAATCAGGATGTTACAAAAATGGAGACGTTAACTTGTGCAGAATAGGTCGAAGTCTCATGACCATGAATTTTTCAATGATCTTGTAAGCAATATTACAGAGGCTAATCGGTCTAAACTGTGTGGTAGAGGAAGCCTCTTTAACTTTAGGGATAAGTGAGATAAAGATTTCATTTAGAGCTTCTAGGATCGAAGCTTGCTAGAACACGTAAACTAGATTCGTAACTTTGTCCTTAACCTCTTGCAAACATATCTAGAAACTAAAGGGATGCAACCCATCTAGACCAGAATATTTGGTAGGTTTAAAAGACCAAACCACTTTAGATATCTCCACAGAGGTAATTGCCGCACAGAGACCTTGGGTAACAAGATCAGAAAGCTTTGTACTAATAAAGAGTTATCAATAGGGAGGGGAGAGGCCACCATGGAAGTAGTGAATAGACCGGTTGTAACCAAAGATGGTTTTATCAAATCTTTAACTCCTACAACCAAAGTATCTTTTGGTTTTTATATAAATTTTTAATAAATATATTTGTTACTTAAATATGTTTCACTTACACTGTAGGTATGTTATAAATCTTGAAAAGTTTATATGGCGATGTAATGAATGAAAATGTAAGTGTGATTTTAAACGTTGAAATCTACACAGAGACTGAGGCTTCTTTTGGATGGGTTGTTGTTTACCCCCGATGAGGTTAAAAACAATTATGATAGTGATATTAGTTATTATAGCGATAAGATTGAATATCGTAGTGCTGAGATTAAAATTAGTGATGAGATATGTGTTTGGATTCAAACGCGGCAATGGTGGTAAGGTGAACTTTAATGAGGAAAAAAATTACTTTTAAGGACATTAAAATAATATTTGTATTTAAAAGGACTTTATAACATAAAAAAATTAATAAATAATTAATATTAATATTAAGATAGATACATTATTTTATATATTTATTTTAAATATTTTAATTAATATATGATTATATACATTTATTATATTAAATTAATGAAAAATATTGAAAACTTTATATCAAAATAATTAAAAGCTAAAATTATAGCTAATTCAAAAATTAAATACGAATATGTTTAATAAAAATATATAAAGTGAAAGTTATTGAAAGATTTTGAATAAAAAGGTGTAAAACATGAGATCTTGGTGCACATACTCAAGTTCCAAAAATGGGTTCCTTATACACAAAATGGTGAGCTCGATACTGGTAGCACATGCTTTCAAAAAAGAAAGAAAATGCCGCACTCACATTTTTCTAAAGGTTTATTAAAGTAAATAGTCATCATTAAAGGTAAGCAAGTGTTCGTAGTCAAACGTTTAGGATAATTGCTTTCCAATCAATAGACCCGGGTTCGACTCTAGGCAAACGTTGGTTCTCCAAATGGCTCAGCAGCAACAATTCATAACTGCTATGATTATGTTGGGTATGTTGCTTGGACCAAGGGTGATGCTGGTTACGGAGCCTCTTTTGTGATCACAGATGGAGCTGGGCGCTACTTGAAACAATTTTGTAAAACAATTGCTTTTGCAGATAGAGTCACGGCCAAGTTGTTATTATCAGAGAACTTATACTGACTGCAAAACATCTTAATATTCGGCTTTGTGTGCATGTCACAAAAGATAAAAGTCTGGCAGGTCTCTTGAAGCATGGAAGAAACAGCTGGCACTGAAGGTACTCATTGTGGATTTCAGACATTCGCAAGCTCCTAGCACATTTGAAGGCTTTTTCAGACACCCAAAGAGGGGATTTCCTTTTCAATGCAACTATTTTATGGGAAAATTTCTGTTCTAACTTTAGATTTGCTTTTCAATGAAAATGTGCCTATAGTCTTTATACTTCTCAAAAATTAGGAATTTAGCTATTCTACTTTTCAGCTTTTAAATTCAGGTTCCATTGTTAACACTATTACATTTTTTTGTTAATTTTTTTTCTTTGGCTTTCTAAAATAAAAAAATTACTCACTTGGTACCCATTTAATTAAATAAAAAGATGTTGTAATTAACATGAAATTAACAAAAAAATTACCAGTATTAATAGTTGGACCTGAATTTTGAAACCTGGAAATTAGAGGGACTAACTTCCTAAAAATATAAGTACAAGGACTATTGATCAAAGTACAACAAAGGGTGATACAAGAAGGAGGTTGTAGTGAAAATGAGGTCGGTTCACCTTACTAAGCAGAGAGTCGAAAAAGACAAGAGAATAAAGAGACAATTTTAAGGGTTAAGGAAGCTTGATTGCAAAGAGTAAGTACACAGGGAATGCCCAAGGGGAGAAGGATCATTTTCTCATCATTTGAGAGGGTATTTATGAGAAAAGGTCCTTTTGTTTGCAAGTATGGCGTGAAAGGTAGTTACAGAGGAGGTTGTCATCATAAAATACGTGGAGGATGTGCACATTTGGGCCCATTATGTTATTCCTTCACGCAATATGTAACAGCCTGATTTTGGGCTCAGTCGGAACGGTCGTTTCGAGACCACTAATCCAAAGTCAAAAAAATTATTTTATTATTATTTTAGAGTTATAGCATGTTTATATTAGTGCATGGAAAATTTGGTGAAGTAATTTTAGCAATTTCATGCTTAATTGTGAAAAAGGACTAAATCACATAATTTGCAAAAGTCCTATTTTGATAGCTAAGGGTGTCAAATAGCTAGAAAACCTAAATTTGGGCGTCTTTAAAGGGAAATTAGACCCTTTAAAGAGACATGGCCGGCCAGAGGAGACAAAGATAGAGAAACTCAAAGTTAGGTGGAAATTTGGTAATTTATTTGACCAAAATGAAATAAAATAAAGAGAAAAGATATCATCTTTTTTCCTATCTCCTTCTCCACTAAAAATTTAGCCATTTTAGGGGTTTTTGAGCTTCAAAAATTTTAGCCACTCTCTACTCTTGCAAGTAAGTGACTTTAATGGCTTTTCTTGAAAATTTTTACATTTTTAAAACCCTTGTAGCATGAGCTTTCTAACAAGGGGACTATTTGGTTAAATGGTTGAAATTCTACGGTTTTACCATGAGAGTTTTCATGTTGTTTTCTGAAATTTTATGGAAGAAAATGAACCATGGTTGTGAAATAAACAACTTTTGTGAAGAGACTTCTCATGAAAACCCTAATAGGACCATTTTGTAAAGTTTGAAAAAAGAGATAGTAATGTTGTGAAATATTGGAAATTTGGGTTGTCATAAGAGAGAAAAATGGTCGGTTAGGCTTGACTAATAAGGAAACTCGATAAAAATCAATTTCCGGGCCTAGGGGTAAAATGGTCATTTTGTGAAAGTTTAGGGGCAAAATGGTTATTTTTCCCAAGTATGAATTTTCGAGTGTCTAGATTAATATGCTAATGAAATGAATGAATTTCTATCATTTTAGATCAAGAATTACAAAATCTAGGCCTAGGCCGGGGAAAAGCAAAATAAGTGGACTAAGCCGAACTAGTCGTCTACATTTTGTAATCTGAGGTAAGTTGTATGTAAATAATACAACTACATTGTTATTATATGTGTTTGAATTTATATAGCATAAATTTCTTGTTTGTGGAAATGATTATATATGATGAATATTGAGATAGTAGAACTCCTGTTTGAACCTTAGGAAATAAATTGGATATTCATGCCATGACATTCGGGTTATTTGTGTGCTAGTGTAAGACATGTCTGGGACATGCAGCGGCCACATTATTAGAGCCAGTGTAAGACCATGTCTGTGCCATGGCATCGACATTGAGACGAGAGCTAGTGTAAGACATGTTTGGGACATGCATCAGCTACGAGATGTGTCAGTGTAAGACCATGTCTGGGACATGGCATCGGCACAAATATGTGAGAGCTAGTGTAAGACCATGTTTGGAACATGGCGTCGGCCTCGATTTCGATAGTCAGTGTAAGACCATGTCTGGGACATGGCATCGGCATTATACCCTATGTTTGAGACATAGTGAATATCCAATAGCATTCCAAATGGTTCAACGGTGAGAGTTACAGTTTGAGTTAAAAGAGAAAAGTATAACCATGTTGTGAATGGTACAGGTACCTATTTGAAATGTATGAGATGTAAGCTCAATATATGCTATGTGAATTGTATTGGATAGTGATGAGTAAGTCGTGCTTATGCCTACTTTTATATTATGAGCATGATGATGAATGGCAAAGTTGTTGTTATATTTATTTGCATGCAACTTACTAAGCTTTATGCTTACTCCCTCTCTTTTCCATTTTCTTATAGTGCCACCTCATTAGCTCGAGGATCATCGGATGTCGGAGGCATCATCACACTGTAATAGCCCGATTTAGACCCTATTCGGAACGGTGGCTTCGGGATCACGAATTTGAGTCATAAAAATATTTTAAAAATTATTTTCTGTGTTTATTATGTGTGAACTTATATGTGTTAATTTTTCATGTTTTAATTTTATTGTTTGGATGTCGATTTAATAAAAAGGGCTTAATCGAGTAAAATAAAAAGTTGATAGTTTAATGTGAAAGTGTTGAATTGAATTTGTCTTTATAATATGATGCATTTATAATGCAATTTGACCATAGTTGAAATGGATGGACAGTTTTGGTATTAAATAGCATGGTTTTGTATTATTTTATAAGGTTAAAAATGTAAATGATGTATTAATATGTTATTATAATAAAACAAACAAAAAAATGGCCATGCATTTTAGTTTATAGTTGGCCAAAAATACCAAAAGAAATAAAAAGAAAAAGAAAGCCACATTCACCCATTAACAAGCTTGATTCAATGTGAGTTTTAGCTCGGTTTTTGAGAATTTTTACGTTTTTAAGATGGTTGCTATGTTATCTATCAAACATGTCTCAATTTTTGAATTTGATGATGATTTTGTATTTTTCCATTGTTGAAAGCTCGTGATTTTTTTTATTTGATGCAGGAAAATAAAAGATATGTGATAGATTAACATGTTTTGTATTTGAAGTTTTGATGAATTTGAGTAATTAGGGCTAATGTGTAAAAATGATAAATTGAAGGACTAAAATGTAAAATAAATGAAATATATGGACTTGTATGAACATGGCTAGTATTCGGCCTAAGCATGATGTGTGCAAATTTTGCATGCTTTGTATTTTGGGCAATTTGGACTAAATTGTAAAAAGTGTAAAATGTCAGGGGTAAAATGGTAATTTTCCCATTTATGTGTTTTTGGACTAAATTGAGTGAAATTATGTTTGAATGATTTTTATTTGAATATGTTTAGATCAAGAACTAAAGAAATTAGATTTGGATCGAGGGAAAACCAAAGTTGTTGATTAGTCGTCCCGTTCTGATTATCGTTGTCCGAGGTAAGTTTATAAGTAAATAAATGCCATAGAATTTTGAATATATGTGAATGTAGAATGCTGATTTAAATTTGATGAGCTTGTATATATATGATATCCGAATGTGTTTATACTTGGGAACTATGTTTACAATATCGTTTTGACAGAGTTATGACGTTCGAAAGCCCCATATGAACCTTAGGAATAGCTAGGATACATATGTCATGACATAGGATTTTGATATGTGATGTGCGAGTAAGACCATGGCATCAATATATGTGTGCGAGTAAGACCGCGTTTAATACGTTGGCATCGATATGTGACTTCGATATATGTGTGCGAGTAAGACCACGTTTAACACGTTGGCATCGATATGTGACTCCGATATATGTGTGTGAGTAAGACCCTACATAGGACAGTGGCATCAATATGTCATTATATGTAAGACCACGTCTGGGATGTTGGCATTATACGATATATGTGATTATCTGAGTATCCTATTCAATTCTGAGTGGTTCAACGGGCAATGATAAGTTGTGATCAAAGGTGTGAAATGAGCTAAAGTGACCAGGTATGTGATAGCTTATTATCTATTTGAAATAAGGTAAGTAGGTTACTTAATATGTGTTACAAATTATGTATGATATAAATGAAAAATGTATGAGCATATGGAAAGTATATTTGGCCTTTTGATTATATAATGTGAATATTTATGTAATGATTCATGAATATATATATATGAGTTTATGTATATTCGGTTATATAATGGTATTATGGTTTTGAAATCAAATGTTACTTTAATAATAGATACATGTATATTCGGCCAAGGTAAAACTTGTATATGGAAGTATATGTTATATATGAAATTATGGTTTTGAAAATAAATGTGATTATGATAGTATAAATTAGTTTGGTTAAGTTGAGTTGATATTAACATTGAGTTATTTATTTGCTTATGACTTACTAAGCTATGATAGCTTACTCTGTGTGTGTTTTTTGTTTGCCTTTGTTTTATAGATTTTGGAGTTTAGTTACGAGCTCGAGAATCGTCAGCAAAGTCTATCACACTATTGACTGTTTCGGTATTTTTATAAATTGAATTCGAATTTATGGCATGTATAGGCTAGTTTATATATTTGATTTTGGGGTATATAAATATGAGCCATGCGAAAATGGCTTGTTTATTTTGTTAATTTTGGTTTCAAGGTTTGAATGAATTATAATTATGTTTGGTTGGTGATTTTGGATGTGTGTTTGATTGATTCGGTTATGGTTCATGCATAGATAAAAATTATATGTGAACTTGGTTGTTATGTTTTATTAAGGTGTTATTATGTGACTTGGTATTAAAGTATATTTTGGTTATAATTGATATGGTTGGAGTTTGATTTGGTATGAATATTATATGATAGGTATGAATGGTGTTTTGGTGATATGTTTGGATTTGGTTGTTTGTGAGGAAAATGGTGATTTGCTAAGGTATGATTATATTCGGTCATATCTAGTAAAAATCAAAGTATATGTTTATGACATGTCTATTGTGGATTGATTATTTAGGTACGGTTGGTGATGTTAAAGAATGAATTTGATTTATTTGTTAATTGGTTTGAACATTGGAAGTTATATTGATGAACAAATAGATAGAGTTCAATGGCTAGATATAGGTAGTTTGGATTGGTTTGAGCATGCAAATTTGGTGAACTATGAATTGTAATTTATGTTTAAAAATGTTATGTTTAATATTAGCTAAAGGCATGAAATTATATTAAAGAATGTTTTTAATGTAGGTTGGGTATATGAATTAAATTATGTATAATTATATTTAGGAGTTCGAATGCTATGATGTTTTGGTCTTATGGTTCGAATGTGGGAACTATGATATAGTAAACATGGTTTTGAAGTATGTTAGTTTGGTTTGGAATTTGAATAAACAAAAGATATTGATAAGGTTAAATTTTGAAACATGTAGCGCTTATGTAAGGAAATGTACAAGCATGATTTGACTTTATTGGCTATATTTTTCATATGTGTTAAGTTAAATGCTTGTTTTTTATGTGCCTTATATATGTTGCGAAAATGGCTTATTATTTTATTAAGCTTGGATTTTTATGTTTTGATCAATTGATGGTTATGTTTGGTTATGGTATTGATGTTTCGACCATTTTGTATTTATATGTGAAATATGGTAGATATATTTGCTAATGGTGATGAAGATATGTCAAAATATATGTGTATGGTATATTTAGTATGATGTGAAATTGTGGTTGAATATTTTGTTGAGTGATAGATATGATATATAAATGGGATGTATTTTGTAAATGACTATGATTTGAAGTATTGGCATTCGGTTATGTAGTGATTTAATAAGTATACATTAGTTGAACTATATTTGTAATATGTTTGACTTAATGTGCAAATTATGGTTGATATATATATGTATATTGATTTTTTTCTATGAAAGGTTATGTGTATAAAGTGATAGGTTGAAAATGATGAAAATTTAAGCATTGAATAAAGCTAGGTTTTAGCATGATTACATTCAGCTAATATATTGAAAAATGACCAAATGAATAGTGATTTGGGATTTGGTTAAACAAAAGGATTATATGAGTTTTATGTGGTGTATATATGTCCTACTTGGTTCAAATTTGATATATGAGTAGTGTATAGGTTAGTCATTAAATGATGAGTATAAGTTGATTGATTTTTAAGCTTATTATTCGGTCAAATAAGAATATCACTTTTATTATTTATATGTGAAATTCGACTTTCCTTATGGAAATGATTTGTGAAATTTTGTATATATTTTAATGGATAGATTATTTGGTGTTCTTTGAAAATATATTTAAATTGTTATGTCATGATTCGTAAAGAATTTAAATTAGTTATATATGTTAGCATTTGATTGGTTTAAAAGTTTGAGCAAATGCATGCATACAAATGTTCAGAATTTGTGTCTCGTTCGGTAATACCTCGTAACTCCAACCCAGCGACAGATACGGGTTAGGGTGTTACATTTGATTAGTATCAGAGATACGATTTAATTAGTTCTAGGACTAACGTAGCTTGTGTGAGTCTAGCTATACATGCCATATTTTATACTGTGATAGTGTGATGACTCGTGACATTTGAAAATGTGTTTTCGTATAGTAAATGGATCTCGATCAAGCAGTAACGGATGACGTAGAAGATAATGCGCTTGCTCCTGCTTAGGGGGCAGCGCCGGCTGATTCTAGGCCTATTTCAAGTAGTATAGACTGGGAGGCTAAGCAAGCCTTCTTCTAGTTAATGAATAAGTGGTTCACGGAGTTCGTTCAAACGAATCCGGCTGCTCAATGACCTCCACTCCCTCAAGTTCATGTAACTTCCCAAGTTATACGAAAAGAAAAGAAAAGAAAATCTAATTTTAAAGCCAGAGATTTCTGTGAGAGATTATCGGGTAAATTATTTCAATCTGTATTAAAGAAATTCCAAGATGATTATAGCCGTTCAAAAGTTAATATGGGACACTCGAGTAGAGATCGTACTAGATCACATTCGAACTTCAGAGCTTCAACTACTTCGATCGTTAATGTTGAAAATGTCAGATCTGATCGACCTGAGTGCAAATGTTGTGGTAAAAGACATTCGGGTATTTGTAGATTGAATAATCAAGCTTGTTTCAGATGTGGATCCTTAAATCAATTTATCCAAGATTGTTCTGAGTCAGTTGAGCAAGAGATTATGCAAAATCTGAGATTGAGTAACCCTTCAGCCAAGGGTAGATCTCCTAGAAATGTGGGAAATATTAGTACCATTCAGAGAGGATATAACGACATAGAAGTTCAATCTGAGGCTTGTGCACCTGTAGCTTATGCTATTTACGCTCGTGAGGAGATTTCAACCTGTAGCTTATGCTATTTGCGCTCGTGAGGAGATTTCAACCCCAGATGATATTACTGGTATATTCACTCTCTATGATACTAGTGTAATTGCATTGATTGATTCTAATTTGACTCATTCTTATGCATATGAGACCTTAATATCCAATAAGACTTTGTCTGTAGAGTCTGCTGAGTTTGTGATTAGAATATCGAACCCCTTTGGGCCTGTTTGTTTTGGTTGATAAAATGTGTAAGAATTGTCTGTTGATGGTTTGAGATTCATGTCTTCTAGTTGATTTGATGATAATATCATTCGACGAGTTCAGAGTATGGATTGGTTGACTTTGCACAATGTTGTTGTAAATTGCAAATGAAAGACTATTGATTTGAGATGCCAAAATGATGAGATTAATCGGATTGAGTTTAATGATCTGGATGGTTTACCGACAGTGATATCTTTGATGTTAGCTTAGAAATATGTGAGAAAGAGTTGTGAAGCTTACTTTATGTTTGTACTTGAGAGTAAAGTGACCGAAAGAAAGATTGAATCAGCATCAGTTCTGTGCGAATATCTGGATGTGTTTCCTGAAGAATTGTTTGGTTTACCACCTCTCTGAGAAATAGAGTTTGGTATTGAGACAGTGCCGAGGATGACTCCGATATTGATAGCTCCGTACAGAATGGCACCTACTGAATTAAAAGAACTGGAAACTCAGTTGCAAGAGTTGACAGATAGAGGTTTCACACGACCGAGTTTCTCTCCCTGGGGTGCACCAGTTTTATTTATGAAAAAGAAAGATGGAATTATGAGAATGTGTATTGACTATAGACAACTCAATAAGGTGATTATAAAGAATAAATATTCGTTGTCACGGATTGATGACCTGTTCGATTAGCTGAAAGGGGTTATATTATTTTTAAAGATAGATTTGAAATCAAGTTATTATTATTTGCAAACTAAAGACTCCGATGTTTCAAAATCTGCTTTCCGAACGAGGCACGGACATTATGAGTTTATGGTTATGCCTTTCGAATTTATTAATGCACCTGCTGTTTTTATGGATTTGATGAACCGGATCTTCAGATAGTATCTGGATTGATTTTTGGTTGTGTTCATAGATGACATTTTAATCTAGTTCTGTGATGAAACCGAGCATGCCGAACATCTGAGACTTGTGTTACAGACTTTGCGAGATAAATAGTTGTATGAAATGTTCAGCAAATGTGAGTTCTGGTTACGTGAAATCAGTTTTCTGGGACATGTTGTATCAGCATCGGATATTTGGGTTGATCTGAGTAAGATTTTGGCTATACTTGATTGGAAACCTCCGAGAAATGTTTCTGAAGTCTGAAGTTTTCTGGGACTTGATGGTTATTATAGACAGTTCATGAAAGGTTTCTCTATGATTGCAACCCTGATGATGAAGTTGTTACAGAAAGATGTTAAGTTTGAGTAGTCAGAAAAATGTCAGAAAAGTTTTGATCAGTTGAAGGCCCTTTTGACCGAAGATCCAGTATTAGTTCAACCAGAACCGAGTAAAGATTTTTTTTTATCTATAGTGATGCATCTTTAAATGGTTTGGGTTGTGTTTTGATGCAGGAAGGCAAAGTTATAGCTTATGCCTCGAGACAGTTAAAGCCGCATGAAAAGAAATGTTTGACACACGACCTAGAATTTGTAGCAATTGTATTTGCATTGAAAATATGGCGTCACTATTAGTTCGGTAAGAAATGTCATGTTTATTCTAATCACAAGAGCCTGAAATATTTGATGACTCAGAAAGATCTGAATTTGAGACAGCGTTGATGGTTAGAGCTTTTAAAAGACTACGAGCTTGTGATTGATTACCATCCGGGAAAGGCTAATTTGTTGCTGATGCTCTAAGCTGAAAATCATTATTTTCTTTGCGTGTAATGAATGCACATATGGTTATGTCTGCTGATGGTTCAATTATAGCTGAGTTAAAAACAAGATACACAGGGTAGATTTGATTAGAGAGACTGAACAAAAAGTGAAAGTAATTCGTGAAAGTCTAAAAAAAGCATTAGATCGTCAGAAATCGTATACAGATTTGAAATGAAAAGATATAAAGTTTCAAAATCAGGGAAAAAGTATTTTTGAAAGTATCACCGTGGAAGAAAATACTCGGATTCGGTCATAAAGGCAAATTAAGTCCGAGATTTATTGGGCCGTATGAGATTATAGAGCATATCGGGATGGTTGCGTACAGGCTATTGTTGCCACTTGAGTTAGAAAAGATCCATAATGTATTCCATGTTTCGATGCTTCATAGATATTGATCTAATCCCTCACATGTGTTAATCCATCAGAAATTGAGATTAAATCTGATATGACATATGAGAAAGAACTGATTCGTATTCTGGCTCGCGAGGTTAAAGAATTGTGAAATTAGAAAATTCTGTTAGTGAAAGTACTGTGGCATAGACATAGAGTTGAAGAGGCAACGTGGGAGCCAGAGGATGCAATGAAAGAACGTTATCCTAACCTATTTACCGGTAAGATTTTCGGGGACGAAAATCCCTAAGGAGAAGAGTTGTAACAGCCTGATTTAGACCCTATTCAGAACGGTGGTTTCAGGATCGCGAATCCGAGTCAAAAAAATATTTTAAAAATTATTTTTTTGTGTTTATTATATGTGAACTTATATGTGTTAATTTTTCGTGTTTTAATTTTATTGATTGGATGCCGATTTAATAAAAAAGGTTCAATCGCGTAAAATGAAAAGTTGATAGTTTAATGTGAGAGTGCTTAATTGAATTTTTATTTATAATATGATGCATTTATAATGCAATTTGACCATAGTTGAAATGGATGGACGGTTTTGCTGTTAAATAGCATGGTTTTGTAATATTCTATAAGGTTAAAAATGTAAATGATGTATTAATATGTTATTATAATAAAACAAACAAAAAATAGCCATACATTTTAGTTTATAGTTGACCGAAAATACCAAAAGAAATAAAAAGAAAAATAAAGCCACATTCGACCATTAACAAACTTGATTCAAGGTAAGTTTTAGCTCGATTTTTGATAATTTTTACGTTTTTGAGATCGCTGCTATGTTATCTATCAAACCCATGTCTCAATTTTTGAATTTTGATGATGATTTTGTATTTTTCCATTGTTGAAAGCTTGTGATTTTTGTTGTTTCATGTCGGAAAATAAAATATATGTGATAGATTAACATGTTTTGTATTTGAAGTTTTGATGAATTTGAGTAATTAGGGCTAATGTGTAAAAATCATAAATTAAAAGACTAAAATGTGAAATAAATGAAATATATGGACTTGTATGAACATGGCTAGTATTCGGCCTAAGCATGATGTGTGCAAATTTTGTATGCTTTGTGTTTTGGGCAATTTGGACTAAATTGTAAAAAGTGTAAAATGTTAGGGGTAAAATAGTAATTTTCCCATTTATGTGTTTTTGGACTAAATTGAGTGAAATTATGTTTGAATGATTTTAATTTGAATATGTTTAGATCAAGAACTAAAGAAATTAGATTTGAATCAGGGGAAAACCAAAGCAGTTGATTAGTCGTCCCGTTCTGATTATTGTTGTCTGAGGTAAGTTTATAAGTAAATAAATGCCATAAAATTTTGAATATACGTGAATGTAGAATGCTGATTTAAATTTTATCAGCTTGTTTATATATGATAGCCGAATGTGTTTATACTTGGGAACTATGTTTACAATATCGTTTTGACAGAGTTACGACGTCCGAAAGCCCCGTAAGAACCTTAAGAATAGCTAGGATACATATGTCATGACATAGGATTCCGATATGTGATGTGCGAGTAAGACCATGGCATCAATATATGTGTGCGAGTAAGACCGCATTTAATACGTTGGCATCGATATGTGACTTCGATATATGTGTGCGAGTAAGACTACATTTAACACGTTGGCATCGATATGTGACTCCGATATATGTGTGTGAGTAAGACCCTACATAGGACAGTGGCATCGATATGTCATTATATGTAAGACCACGTCAGGTACGTTCGCATTATAAGATATATGTGTTTATCCGAGTATCCTATTCAATTCTGAATGGTTCAACGGGCAATGATAAGTTGTGATCAAATGTGTAAAACGAGCTAAAGTGATCAGGTATGTTATAGCTTATTATCTATTTAAAATAAGGTAAGTAGGTTACTTAATATGTGTTGCAAATTATGTATGATATAAATGAAAAATGTATGAGCATATGGAAAGTATATTCGGCCTTTTGATTATATAATGTGAATATTTCTGTAATGATTCATGAATATATATATGAGTTTATGTATATTCGGTTATATAATGGTATTATGGTTTTGAAATTAAATGTTACTTTAATAATAGATACATGTATATTTAGCCAAGGTAAAACTTTTATATGGAAGTATATGTTATGTATGAAATTATGGTTTTGAAAATAAATGTGATTATGATAGTATAAATTAGTTTGGTTAAGTTGAGTTGATATTAACATTGAGTTATTTATTTGCTTATGACTTACTAAGCTATGATTGCTTACTCTGTGTGTGTTTTTTGTTTGCCTCTGTTTTATTGATTTTAGAGTCTAGTTACGAGCTCGAGAATCGTCAGCAAAGTATATCACACTATCGACTGTTTCAGTATTTTTATAAATTGAATTCGAATGTATGGCATGTATAGGCTAGTTTATATATTTGATTTTGGGGTATATAAATATGATCCATGCGAAAATGGCTTGTTTATTTTGTTAATTTTGGTTTCAAGGTTTGAATGAATTATAATTATGTTTGGTTGGTGATTTTGGATGTGTGTTTGATTGATTCGGTTATGGTTCATGCATAGATAAAAATTATATGTGAACTTGGTTGTTATGTTTTGTTAAGGTGTTATTATGTGACTTGGTATTAAAGTATATTTTGGATATAATTGATATGGTTGGAGTTTGATTTGGTATGAATATTATATGATAGGTATGAATGGTGTTTTGGTGATATGTTTGGATTTGGTTGTTTGTGAGGAAAATGGTGATTTGCTAAGATATGATTATATTCGGTCATATCTAGTAAAAATCAAAGTATATGTTTATAACATGTCTATTGTGGATTGATTATTTAGGTACGGTTGGTGATGTTAAAGAATGAATTTGATTTATTTGTTAATTGGTTTGAACATTGGAAGTTATATTGATGAACGAATAGATCTAGTTCAATGGCTAGATATAGGTAGTTTGGATTGGTTTGAGCATGCAAATTTGGTATACTATGAATTGTAATTTATGTTTAAAAATGGTATGATTAATATTAGCTAAAGGCATGAAATTATATTAAAGAATGTTTTTAATGTAGGTTGGGTATATGAGCTAAATTATGTATAATTATATTCAGGAGTTCGAACGCTATGATTTTTTGGTCTTATGGTTCGAATGTGGGAATTATGATATGGTAAACATGGTTTTGAAGTATGTTAGTTTGGTTTGGATCTTGAATAAATAAAAGATATTGATAAGGTTAAATTTTGAAACATGTTGCGCTTATGTGAGGAAATGTACAAGCATGATTGGACTTTATTGGCTATATTTTTCATATGTGTTGAGTTAAATGCTTGTTTTTGACATGCCTTATATATGTTGTGAAAATGGCTTATTATTTTATTAAGCTTGGATTTTTATGTTTTGATCAATTGATAGTTATGTTTGGTTGTGGTATTGATGTTTCGGCCATTTTGTATTTATATGTGAAATATGGTAGATATATTTGCTAATGGTGATGAAGATATGTCAAAATATATGTGTATGGTATATTTCGTATGATGTGAAATTGTGGTTGAATATTTTGTTGAGTGATAGGCATGGTATATAAATGCGATGTATTTTGTAAATGACTATGATTTGAAGTATTAGCATTCGGTTACATAGTGATTTAATAAGTATACATTAGTTGAAATATATTTGTAATATGTTTGACTTAATGTGCAAATTATGGTTGATATATATATATGTATATTGATTTTTTTCTATGAAAGGTTATGTGTATAATGTGATAGGTTGAAAATGATGAAAATTTAAGCATTGAATAAAGCTATGTTTTAGCATGATTACATTCAGCTAATATATTGAAAAATGACCAAATGAATAGTGATTTGGGCATTGGTTAAAGAAAAGGATTATATGAGTTTTATGTGGTGTATATATGTCCTACTTGGTTCAAATTTGATATTTGAGTAGTGTATAGGTTAGTCGTTAAATAAAAAGTATAAAATGATTGATTTTTTAGCTTATTATTCAGTCAAATAAGAATATCAGTTTTATTATTTATATGTGAAATTCGACCTTCCTTATGGAAATGATTTGTGAAATTTTGTGTATATTTTAATGGATAGATTATTTGGTGTTTTTTGAAAATATATTTAAATTGCTATGTTATGATTCGTAAAGAATTTAAATTAGCTATATATGTTAACATTTGATTGGTTTAAAAGTTTGAGCAAGTGCATGCATACGATTGTTCAAAATTTGTGTCTCGTCTGGTTATACCTCGTAACTCCAATCCGGCGACGGATACGGGTTAGGGGTGTTACACACACTATCAACCAAAGCACTTGGTATAGTTGGTTTTATTATTTTGAATATGGCATGTATAGGGCTTAGACTTTTGAGTTTTGTGTCATTGTTAATTTGGTCAAATTTGTTGGCTTGGGATGAATCCCTTCATTTTGTATAAAGCCATGGATAATGGCTAATGTTTATTACTGATATATGCAAATTATGGTATTTTAATGAATGAGATAAAGCCTTGTATGGTTGATTAGACCTTATACTGTTGTGTGGATTTGTCATGTTAGATGTTATATAGGTTAGTGCAAGCAAGGGTGGCAAAAAGGCTTGGTAAATAGCCTTATTTTGTCCACACGGGTAGACACCCGGGCGTATGTCTAGGCCGTGTGTGACACACGTTTAGCCCCGTGGGCATATTACTTGGTCGTGTGTCCCCTACACGTAAAATTTTCAAGTCAATATGCACAGTAGTAAACACACGGGCAGAGACACGGCTGTGTGTCTCAGCCGTGTGGAGGACACGGCCTATGGCCACGGGCGTGTGCCTTGGCCGTGTGCCCTAAATTGGATGCTGACGTCAGAAACAGAATGTCAAGGTTTTTAGACACGGGCTTAGACACGGGCATGTCATGGCTGTGTGAGGGACACGGGCATGTGTCAGGCCGTGTGAAAACCCCTGTAGGTTCGAATTTAGAATTTAATTTACACAGTCTCGAGGCTCGGGTGTGTCCCCTTGTGCTTAGGCCGTGTGAACCACACGAGCAATCAGCACAGCCATGTCATAATAGCCGTACGGGCGTGTTGCCCTTCCACACAGGCGTGTGTCTTGTTTCAAGGGTCATTTTTTTAGTCGGTTTAAGGACCCGAGTTGGTTCCGAATGGCTTTCAAGGAGTGTTTGAGGCCTCGTAGGCCCATATTCAGGACTTTAAACAAAGTTCAAAAAAGTTTTAAATTTGATCAAGTCTTGGTGACTCGGAAACGTTTGAATGCATGTGTTTTAAGTTTAGTAACGCCTCGTATTTTTTCCCTGCGTTGGGCACGAGTGTGGGGTGTTACATTTAGTGATATCAGAGCTATGATTTAGTCGGTTCTAAGACTAACCTAGAGTGAGAACGAGTCTAGCTATACATGTCATAATTGTATATTGATAGTGTGACGACTCCTGACGAGATAAATTGTGTTTTTATATATAGTAAATGGATCCTGACGTAGCTACAATGGATGACATGGAAAGTAATACTCCGGCTCCCGCCGAAGGGACCGCGCCAGTAGATAGTGGTGTGACACCCCTAAAGTGACCTTAGTCGGAAAGCAGTCTCGGGACCGCTAGACCGAGTCACCAAATTATTTGAATGTGATAATTATTGCCTAAAATATGTGAATATAAATGTGTGAAAGTTTTAAGCTTCGATTTAGTTAATTGCATGTGAATTTAGTTGATAGGACTTATGTGAGAAAATTTAGAAATGTGCTAGGCAAATGCAAGTGGCCTAATAGTGCATGTAATCAAAGGGGTGGACTTGCATGTCAATTTCCCCCCATTTAAGTACTAGTGGCCGGCCATGACAAGGGATGATGGGCAAAACATGTCATGAAACATGTTGTGTTAATGGAAAAATAAAATAAGAAGCATGGGCAAAACATGTCATGAAACATGTTGTGTTAATGGAAGAATAAAATAAGAAGCATGGGCAATAAACTAATAAGAAATTGAAGGAAGAAAACAAAGAGAAAAAAATGTGTTCATCATTCTCATGCATGACCAAAAAAAAGAAGAGAAAAGCTCTCATGTTGTTCTTGGCCGAATAGGAGAAAGAAAAAGAAGGAAAAAGAGCTTTGAGGAAATCGGCTATGGTGGTTTAATAGACTAAGGTATGTTTGATGATGTTCCATGAGATGCATGCATGTTTTAGTAGTTAGCTTGAGTTCTAAATAGCCCATGGTTCAAATCTTTACTATGTCATGGAGATGATATTCGGCCAAGGTGGATTGGTGTTGATATCATTTGCATGCTAAAAGGTGGCCATATGACCTATCAAACTCCTTGTCATATTCGGCCATAAGCTAGCAAAATGAGACTTTAATGAGTTAAATTTGTTTGAATTAAGCTCAAGAGCAAAGGGGAACTAAATCCGATAAAGGGAAGGAAAAAGTGGTCGAATAGCCGCCGAAATCGTTCGACAACATCCGAGGTAAGTTTTAAGTGATTAAACGTTGAGTAAATTCAATCATAATAGGACATAATGAGTTGATTTAATAAGATATGATGTGGCCATGATATGTCTTAAACTCAAATGGTAAGTTCATATGTGTTTGGACTTGGAAATTTAAGAGCAAATTGTAATAATTTGCTTTGGACAGCAGCAGTAACGTGATTTTAGAAAATCACTATAAATTGTTGGTGTGGAATTATAGGCTGAATAAAATATGTAATCAAGGCTTAATTAGTCTAGTTTCTTATAAAAGAGACCTTGTGAGCAAAGAAATTTCCTATAAAGAGATATTTAAAGTTGTGTGAGACGGTGTCAGAATGACTCCGAAATCCCCTGTTCTGTTTTTAGAAAATCATTATAAATTGTACAAAAATGTTTATAAGATAAAATTTATATGCTTAGACTCCTTAATGAGTCTAGTTTCAAACAAAATCAAATACAAAACATTTTGAATTCCGTAAAATGAGAAATTTGATTCGTAGTGAAGAGTGTCAGATTAGTCAAACAGTGAAACAGGGGAAACTTTAAGAAAAATCTGGTATTGATTGGCCAAACCTAAAATTCTGGAAATTTTAGGGATGGAAGATATACAAGTCTATATTCAGGAAAAATTAACGGCAAGTGATTTGGAGTTTTGTAGCTCCGGTTATAAATAATTTAGTGACCATTGCTCAGGAAAACAGCACGTAGTGAATATGTGATTTTGTTGTAAACATGGATAAAACTTGTTTTAGTTGCTCATAAGCTATTGATTAAACCCATACTTGAATTCTAAATCGTGATATTGTAAGCTTATGAGTATTCGAATATGAAATGATAGTATGGCGTAAAATTGAATTATTCATTGGAAAGTGATGGATGTAGATTCGACCAAGACCAAGTCTGTACATGATAGTATATGTGGTATGTGAAGTATATTTGAATAAATGTGAAAGTGTATATATATGATAAGGCCTAATGGCCAATGTGATGAATGTGAAAGTGTATATATATGTGATAAGGCCTAATGGCCAATGTGATGAATGTGAAAGTGTATATATATGTGATAAGGCCTAATGGCCGATGTGATGAATGTGAAAGTGTATATATGTGATAAGGCCTAATGGCCGATGTGATGAATGTGAAAGTGTATATATATGTGATAAGGCCTAATGGCCGATGTGATGAATGTGAAAGTGTATATATGTGATAAGGCCGAATGGCCAATGTGATGAATGTGAAAGTGTATATATATATGTGATAAGGCCGAATGGCCAACGTGATGAATGTGAACATGTGTATGTGTGATAAGGCCGAATGGCCAATGTGATGAATGTGAACATGAGTATGTGTGATAAGGCCGAATGGCCAATGTGATGAATGTGAAAATGTGTATGTGTGATAAGGCCGAATGGCCAATGTGATGAATGTGAACATGCATATATGAGATAAGGCCGAATGGCCAATGTGATGAATGTGAAAGTGTATATATGTGATAAGGCCGAATGGCCAATGTGATGGATGTGGAAGTGTATAAATGTGATAAGTCCCGAAGGGCAATTGTGTCAGTACTATATCCGGGTTAAAACCCCGCAGGCTTTATGCGAGAATATTATCCTGATTAATGTCCGTAGGCTTCATGCTCGTACTATATCCGAGCTTTAAAGACCCGACGGCTAAATGCTAGGATTCAAGTAAGACTTTGATATTGAGTATCTGCATTAAGTTACCATCAAATAAGTATTATGTATTCAAGATGTTCAGGTACGTATTACTTACTCATCGGTGGAGTGATTTCGAGGTGAATTATCAGTATCAAAGAGGTAGGTAAATGTGATTAATATTATAACTCCAAATGTGAGAATGATCTAATTGGTAATGGTATGTTTGTATAATAAAGTATGCGATGAAATATTCTTATGTATTAGTGCATATTCTGCCCAAAAGCCTTATGATCTGAGTATGGGTTGGGTTGGGCTAGATGTGCCAGTACAAGGTAAGGATTATGATTTGTAAGCTTACATATATGTGATAAGGAATATGTTGGTTCTTTATGTGCCTATGGTAATTTAGTACTTGTCATGTTGAAATACTTAAAAGTATGGATGTGATTATGAACAACTGGAAAGGATTATTGAAAGTTGAAAATCGATAAAGAATGTGCTTTGGAAATATTTGACCATCTAGGTCATTATTATTCGAAAGTATATATGTGGCAGCCAAGTGTTGCGTTTAATGATATTATAGATCGAGATGAAGCTCTAGATTAACTTCATCGAACAGTTGAAATGAATGACCAATGATAGTGATTGAGAACACTTTGTTTTGCTTAAAACTTACTAAGCATTAAATGCTTACTCCGTTCTTTGAATCTCTGTTTTATAGATTTTGGTTCGTCAGCTATCGGACTCGGGATTATTGAAGTCGAAGTCGCCCACACTATCAAAACCCTTTTGGTACACTTTTGGTTGAACTCTGAAAATGGCATGTATAGGACTACCCTTTTGTTGTTGGTCATGTACCCTTCGGTTTTGTATAATTTTTGGATAGCCATGCGAAAATGGCTTATATATGTTTGAGCATAATGTTATAATCATTTGGTATGGATATGGTTATTGAGAGGTGTGGATATGCTTAACAAGGATTGGCCATGGGAATGGTTAATCATTATCATAATTTGTGCTATTTATGCTAAAAGGGCTAGTTGAATCATGGAAACTATGAAATAGGTAAAGTCTACCTTAAAGGCAGATGCTGACAGCAGCAGTGATGTAGATTTGGAAAATCACTAAAATAATAGGAATGGAATTAAATAGTGAATAAATTATTTAAATGAACCTTGATGAATCCACTTTCATATGGAAGAAACGAAACGGTCATATGAGTGGTATGTTAAGAGATAATTAGGTTTTCATGAAACAGGGCCAGAACAGTTTCTGGATTCCCTGTTCCGACTTTGGAAATTCATTATAAATTAACCAGAGATAATTATGAGTCATTCCATATATTTATAGATTCCTCTCTGAGTCTAGTTTCTATAGAAACAAACGGCATCAGTATTGAAGCCCTGTACAGGGAGATATCCAAATTGTAATGCATGAAGGTCAGTGTAGTCGCACCCTGTAACAGGGGACACTTTAACTAATAAACTGTACTAATTGGCCCGACCAAAATTATAGAAAACAATATGTAGATGGACATATGAGTCTAGTTTCAGGGAAAAATCACGAAACTAATTTTCGAGTTTTGAAACTCAAGATATGATTTTTAAGGTGACAGCGACACAGTTAGCCAGTTGTCTGGAAATTTTTAAAATGGACTGCGATAGTAAGCGAATTTAGTTTGTGAACCCCTCGTGTCCGACTCCGGCAACGGTCTCGGGTACGGGGCGTTACAAGTGGGCCTTTAACACTGAGTCAGGGCGGAGGAGCTAGAGAAGCTTACCTTCAAATGATGGATGTGTGGTATTCAGAGTTCATTCGTGCGAATCCGAACACTCCACCTCCCCCACCTCCTCCGGGTCCTCAGCATGCCCCCCTGTAGCTCCTCAAGGAGTAGACATGGTTAGGAGAGAGAAACCTCCGGTAGACAAGATTTGTAAGCAAGGGGCTGAAGAATTCCGGGCGAATATTGATGATGACCCGGAGAGAGCAGATTTTTGGTTAGAAAATACTATTTGGGTATTTGATGAGCTATCGTGCACGTCTAAAGAGTGCGTCAAGTGCGTAGTGTCACTCCTACGAGATTCGGCCTACCAATGGTGGAATACTCTCATGTCCGTTGTACCGAGAGAGGGGATAACTTGGGAATTCTTCTTGGAAGAGTTCTGGAAGAAGTACATTAGCCAGAGGTTTATAGACCAGAAAAGGAAAAAAATTTTAGAGCTGAAGCAAGGCCATAGGACGGTAACGGAGTACGAGCGTGAGTTTGTGAGACTCAGTAAATATGCACGGGAGTGCGTATCTAAAGAAACTATCATGTGCAAGAGGTTAAATATGGTCTGAACGAAGATATCCGTCTATTAGTTGGCATCTTAGAATTGAGGGAATTTGTGGTGCTTGTGGAGAGAGCATGTAAGGCCGAGGAATTGGCCGAAGAAAAGAGAAAAGTTGGCATCGAGTCTCGAGACTCAAGGAAAAGACAGATGGGGAAATCACAGCAGACCTCATCTAAGAGATTGAGAGAGTTTCCTACCCGATCAAACGCGTCAGTGGGGTTCTTGAGCAAGAGCAATAACAAGCAGCACATGACGTCTAAAGCTCAAACCACTTCTATCGCAAGTGTTGGTAGTGCTTGGCCAAATAGGCCAGCGTGTTCACAATGTGGTAGGAGTCATTTCGGCGAGTGCCGAGGGAATGAGAGGGGTTGCTTCAAATGTGGATCACTAGACCACTTCATCTGAAACTGCCCTGAATTAGATGAAAAAGAGAAAAAGCATGATATGAGGGCGAATAGTGCTCCTTCGAGGGGTAGACCAATGTGGCTAGCAGTAGAGGTGCTCCTAGAGATTCAGCTGCGAGGTCCAAGGGTCGAGCACCTACAAGAACTTATGACATTCGTGCTCGTGAAGAGGCATCTTCACCAGATGTGATTACGGGTGCTTTTTCTCTTCACGATATTTCTGTTGTTACTTTAATTAATCCGCGGTCTACCCATTCTTATGTCTGTATGAAATTGGTACCCAGTATGAATATGTTAGTCGAATCTACTGAATTTGTAGTAAAAGTGTCTAACCCGCTAGGCAGGCATGTGTTAGTTGACCAAGTATGTAGAAATTGTCCCTTGACAATTAAGGATCACTATAACGCCCCCGTACCCGAGACCGTCGCCAGAGTCGAGCACGAGATGTTAACGGACTTCATTAATTAAACAGCTCAAACAATTTATTTTAGAATTTCTAGACAAGCTGGCTAACTACGTCACAGTTGCTAAAAAATTCATATCTTGAGCTAAGAAACTCGAAATAAAATTTCGTAAATTTTCCCTGAAACTAGACTCATATATCTACTTACTAATTTGTTTCTAGAATTTTTGGTTGGGCCAATTAGTACAGTTTATTAGTTAAAGTCTCCCCTGTTTCAACGTTTGGCTACTCTGACCCCTGTGTATTATGAATCATATATCTCTCTGTACAGAGTTTCAATAACTATTCCGTTTATTTCTCATAAAACTAGACTCAATAGGAATCCATACGTATAAAATTTGAGTCATAATTATTTTTACAAAATTTATGGTGAATTTATAAATTCAGAATAGGGGATCCAGAAATTGCTCTAACCCTGTTTCACCAAAACGTAAATATCTCATAAAATACAACTTTTTTACCTATTTTGTTTCTTCCACATGAAAATAGATTCATTAAGCTTAAATTACATATTTTATTTATCATCTAATTCTATTTCTAATATTTTTAGTGATTTTTCAAATTCACGTCACTACTGCTGTGTGATTCTGTTTTATAGCCAATTTCACCATTTTATGGATTTCCATAGATTAGTTAGCACATAAAGCATACGTGTTATCAAATATAATCTCGATTAGCCACTCCAATCGCTAATCATTCTCAAACATTTCCATGCCGTCCATGAGCTATATCATAAGATTATATACACAAAAGGATTATAATGCTATACATTCCATATTCCCAAAATATGCAAGCCACTATACCGAGATGGCCCGTTGATAGTGTGAATGTGCCTCCGACCGTCCTGATCTCTAAACCGGCTTGTCAAAACTACAAGGAATGGAAGGGAAGGAGTAAGCATAAATGCTTAGTAAGTTCACATGCAAATAACAAATAACTTAACCAAGCAATTATACCAACCAACATTAGCATAATATCACCAAAACATATATCACATTTCTATTCATCATTCATCGTCTTACTACATTATTGTTGTCGTATCAAGTCTCAACCCGAGGGTTAAGTACATATATGTCCAAAGTGCCCATTCCACAACACTTACCAATACGTCACTTGCATCTTGAGTATTCTTCCATTTCACTAGAATTTTACCCATTGAACACATCGGAATATAACTCGGATACATGGAAAGTTTGCACATAAGTGCCACATATGTAGCCAAGCTACCATGTAACCCGCCCATAAGTGAACTCGTACTCAACTCAACGAGCTCGGGCGTTCACATCCATAAGTGAACTCGGACTCAACTCAACGAGCTCGGATGCCTAGTTACATCTCACGAGCTCGGATGCCTAGTTACACCTCACGAACTCGGACTCAACTCAACGAGTTCAGACGTTCGCATCCATAAGTGAACTCGGACTCAACTCAACGAGTTCAGATGCCTAGTTACATCTCACGAACTCAGACTCAACTCAACGAGTTCGGACGTTTGCATCCATAAGTGAACTCGGACTCAACTCAACGAGTTCGGATGCCCAAATATCCGAATCTATTCCTAAGGTTCAACAGGATTCTTTTCAATTACACTTTTCGATCGCCTTCTTCGGAATTATAGAAATCGATATTTGCTAACATCTCATACTTATTAAATTGTTCACATAATTTGCATATCACCAAATAATAATTCACAAAACATCATATTTCATGATAATAAGTATCATGTCATATAAATAACATTAAATCACTTAAAATAAAAATTATGTTACCTTATTTACACATGAACTTACGTCGTATACGAAAATGGTCATTTTTCCCATTTTGTCCACAACTTGGTATTTTATCGATTTTAGCCCAAATTTTGATTTTCCTTACTCTATCATTTCAAATTTAGCCTAATTAGGACTCATATTATTCAAATCAACTCAAATCATATTTTGACAAAATTACAATTTTTCTCCTAAACTTTCACATATTTACACTTTTGCCCAAATCTCGTAAATTAAACTTCATCCTATTTTCTTATGTTTTATGATATGCTGATCATTTTTCCCTTCTACAGCAACATCCAATTCTCACTCTAACATGTACTTATGAACATTAGGTATTTTTACCGATTATGTCATTTTAGTCATTTTTACGTAAAATCACTTAGCAAAAGTTGTTTAACACAATCTCAAGCTTCATATTCTACCATAAAACATCAAAATTCATGCATATCATTCATGGGTAAATTTTTAAATATAAATCCTAGCTCAAAATATTGGTAGAAACAGGTAAACCGAGCTACGAGGATTTCAAAAATATAAAGAACATTAAAAACGGGCATAGAAATCACTTACAATCAACGCTTAAAAGTGTTGAAACCCTAGCTATCGTGGAGAGAAAAATTCAGCAGCAACTTATGGAGAAGATGATCATTTTTTTGTTATTTTTCCCATTTTATTTCATTTAATATCCAAATGACCAAAGTGTCCTTCCTTACTAAACTTTCAAAAATTCCATCCATCTCCAATTTTTGTCCATAAACTTATAAATAGGTCAAATTGCTATTTAATACCTCCTAATTAATATTTCAAAGCAATTTCATACTAGAAACTTCTAGAATGCAAGTTTTGCAACTTATTCAATTTAGTCCTTGACTTCAAATTAAGCACGTTATGCATAGAATTTCTTCACGAAATTTTCACACAATCATGAAATCATATCATAGACCTCAAAATAATTATAAAATAATTATTTCTATCTCAGATTTGTGGTCCCAAAACCACTATTCTGATTAGGCCCTAATTTGGGATATCACAGTTATAGTTTTCCGGCTAACCTCATGTTGTTGCAGTTTGATGAATTCGATGTAATCCTTGGAATGGACTGGTTAACTTCTCATAGTGTTGTAGTGGACTACGGAAGGAAAACTATTGAGTTGAAATGTGAAGACTAAAACGTTCTTCGGGTTGAACCAGATGAATCAGATGACTCACCTATAATGATGTCATCTATGATTGTGAAGAGATATTTGAGAGAAGGATGTGAAGCTTATCTTGCTTTTTTGTTGAATACTCAAATGTCTTTGTCGAAGATTGAATCGATACCAGTGGTATGTGAGTTTACGGACGTGATTCCAGAGGAATTACTCGGATTGCCTCCAGTTAGAGAAGTTGAGTTTGGAATTGAGTTAGTCCCCGGTACGGCACCCATTTCGATTGCTCCGTATAAGATGGCTCCTACGGAGTTGAAGGAGTTGAAAATTCAACTACAAGAGTTAACTGACAAGGGTTTTGTAAGACTAAGTTTTTCCCCGTGGGGTGCTCCGGTACTTTTTGTGAAGCAGAAAGATGGGTCGATGAGGTTATGTATAAACTACAAACAGCTCAACAAGGTGACTGTGAAGAACAAGTATCCCTTGCCAAGAATCAATGATCTGTTCGATCAGTTGAAGGGAGCCACTGTGTTTTCTAATATAAACTTAAGGTCAGGTTACTACCAATTACGGGTTAAAGAGTAAGATGTACCAAAAACTGCTTTTTGGACGAGGTATGGCCACTATGAGTTCCTCGTCATGCCCTTTGGCTTAACAAATGTCTGACGGTTTTTATGGACTTAATGAATCGTATTTTCTGACCGTACTTAGATAAGTTCATAGTCGTCTTTATCGATGACATATTGAGTTATTCGCATGATGAGAGTGAGCACACGGAGCATTTGAGAACAGTTTTACAAACCTTGAAAGATAAACAGTTATACGCCAAGTTCAGTAGGAGCGAATTTTGGCTTAAAGAGGTCAGATTCCTAGGACACATTGTGTCGGGTGATGGGATTAGAGTTGACCCAAGCAAGATCTCAGCTTTGTTGAGTGGAAACTACCGACAAATGTGTCAAAGGTTCGAAGCTTTTTAGGTTTAGCTCGGTACTACAGAAGATTTGTGAATGGATTCTCCATGATAGCTACTCTGATGTCAAGCTTGTTACAAAAGGATGTCAAGTTTGAATGGATGAAGAAGTGCCAACTGAGTTTTGAGAAACTAAAGACCTTGTTGACCGAAGCCCCAGTTCTAGTGCAACCAGAACCGGGAAAAGAGTTTGTGGTGTATAGTGATGCATTCTTGAATGGGTTAGGGTGCGTGCTCGTGCAAGAAGGCAAGGTGATAGCCTTCGCCTCGAGATAGCTAAAACCACACGAGAAAAACTACCCGACGCATGATTTAGAGTTGGCCGCTATTGTGTTCGCGTTGCAAATATGGAGGCACCATTTGTATGGTGAGAGATGTCGAGTATTTACTGATTATAAGAGTCTAAAGTATTTGATGACTCAAAAGGAGCTGAATTTACGGCAATGGTGGTGATTAGAGTTGATAAAGGATTATGAGTTGATTATTGACTACCATCCAGGAAAGGCGAACGTGGTCGCTAATGCATTAAGTAAAAAATCCATATTTGCTTTGAAAGCAATGAATGCCCAATTGGCCTTGTCAGAGGATGGTTCGGTTCTAGCAGAGTTAAAGGCTAGACTGACATTTCTCCAAGAAATTTGTGAAGCTCAGAATAACAATGGTGAATTGCAAGTGAAGAGAACTCAGTATGAGTCGAGTGTTGAATCAGATTTTTGGATTAGTACCGACAGATGCTTGATGTTCCAAGACAGAGTTTGTGTACCCAATGATAATTAGCTTATTTAGAGGATTTTACGAGAGGCACATAGTGGTTGATTGTCTATCCATCTGGGTAGTGTAAAAATGTATAACGACTTGAAGAAAATATACTGGTGGTCGGGGATGAAAAGAGACATTTCTGAGTTTGTTTCTAAGTGTCTAGTTTGCCAACAAGTGAAGGCTGAACACCAAGTACCCTCAGGTTTACTTCAGCCTGTGATGGTTCCCGAGTGGAAGTTGGACCGAGTAGCCATGGAATATGTGTCAGGGTTGCCTTTGACACCAAGGAAAAAAGAATTCAGTTTGGGTAGCTGTTGATAGACTTACTAAGCCGGCACATTTTATACCAGTGCGTACTGACTATTCCCTTGAGAAATTGGCCGATCTATATGTTTCTGAGATCGTGAGACTTCATGGAGTGCCTTTGTCGATTATTTCAGATAGAGATCCAAGGTTTACCTCGTGGTTTTGAAAAAAGTTGCAAGAGGCATAGGGAACAAAACTGAATTTTAGCACGACTTTTCACCCGTAAATCGACGGTCAATCAGAAAGAGTGATTCAGATATTAGAAGACATATTACGGTGTTGTGTTCTTGAGTTCCCAGGTAGTTAGGAAAAGTATTTACCGCTAGTCGAACACCCTTGCATTGGACTAAGCTAAGAGAAAATCAGATACACGGGGTTGATTTAGTTAAAGAGACTGAAGAGAAAGTTAAGGTGATTCACACTGTTTGAAAGCCGCTTCGGATAGACAGAAATCCTACGTGGATTTGAAACGGAAAGAGATTGAGTTTCAAGTAGGGGATAAGGTGTTTTTAAAGGTATCCCCATGGAGGAAAATCCTCAGATTTGATAGAAAGGGCAACATGAGTCCTCGTTTCATAGGACCTTATGAGATTACCGAGAGAGTAGGGCCTATTGCCTACCGATTGGCTTTGCCCTCAAAATTGGAAAAGATTCACAACGTGTTTCATGTGTCCATGTTACATCGATATAGATCAGATCCTTCGCATGTGATCGCGCCAACAAAGGTTGAAATTAGCTCAGACATGACTTATGGCGAAGAGCTGGTTAAAATTTTAGCTTAAGAGGTCAAATAATTGAGAAATAAAAGTATAGCACTCATGAAAGTTTTTTGGCATCGACATGGAGTCAAGGAAGCCACCTGGGAACTTGAGGAGACTATGAGAGACCAATACCCAAATTTATTAACCGATAAGATTTTTGGGGACGAAAATCCCTAAGGGGGAGAATTGTAACAACCCGATTTTGGGCTCAGTCAGAATGGTGGTTTCGAGACCACCAATCCAAAGTCAAAGAAATTATTTTATTATTATTTTAGACTTATATCATGTTTATATTAGTGCATGAAAAATTTGGTGAAGTAATTTTAGCGATTTCATGCTTCATTGTGAAAAAGGACTAAATCGCATAAAGTGCAAAAGTCCTATTTTGATAGCTAAAGGTGTCAAATAGCTAAAGAACCTAAATTTGAGGGTCTTTAAAGGGAAATTAGACCCTTTAAAGAGACATGGTCAGCCATAGGAGACAAAAGATAGAGAAAGTCAAAGTTAGGTGGAAATTTGGTAATTTATTTGACCAAAATGAAATAAAATAAAGAGAAAAGATATCATCTTTTTCCCTATCTCCTTCTTCACCGAAAATTCAGCCACTGTAGGGGTTTTTGAGCTTCAAAAATTTCAGCCACTCTCTACTCTTGCAAGTAAGTGACTTTCATGGCTTTTCTTGAAAACTTTTACATTTTTAGAACCCTTGTAGCATGAGCTTTCTAACAAGGGGACTATTTGGTTAAACGATTGTGTAACGCCCCTTACCTGTACCCGAGACCTGGACAAGGTATAGGGCATTATTGTGCACGAACATGACAATTCCAGAAAGTTTGGGATATAAAAATTTCGTCTAAATTAAAACCAGTCAATCATATTTGTAATGTCCCTATTATGGACCTACGTGGCCCAAAACGTACATTGAGAATGGTCCGGGACTAAACCGAGAACTGAAGAAAGTTTTTGGAAAATTTCCTAGATTAAGCCTAAGATGCCCATGTGGAGGCAATGCACACGCCCGTGTGCTTTGGGACCCGCCTATGTCCCTTACCCGTGTGTAATTAATTGAATTTATTTCTCAATTCGAACCTACAGGGGTTTTCACACGGCCAAGCACACGCCTGTGTCCCTGGCCTGTGTACTTCACACGGCCTAGACACGCTCGTGTTGTTGCTCGTGCCTAAAAACTAGAGCATTCTATTTATGATGTCATCATGCATTTAGGGACACACGGCCAGAACACACGCCTGTGTGCTAGGTCGTATCCACCACACGGTTGAGACACACGAACGTATCTCTACCTGTGTGTTTACTACCATGCATTTTGACCTAAGAATTTTCGGTGCAGGGGACACACGGCCTTACCACACACCCATAGGGCTGACTGTGTGTCACACACGGCCTAGACACATGCTCATGTGTCTATCCGTGTGGACCTTTTTGGAAGCTACAAATCTAAGCTAATGGTCACCCTTTATAACCACTCATATTCGCGAACCTCAATGATGTTTAACATGGCCTAAATATGTCCGAGTACTACCATAATAGTCTATCGCATGTTAACCTTATCTCATCGATTATGTACATGCTAATTTGTCCTCTTTGTATTTAGGATTTCCGTCTCATTCAAAAACACATTTAGGCTTGACTCATTGTCATAAATCATTGCCAATTATGATCTAACCATCCCAAGTGATATGGCCACATTTCATATCTCTATTTATAATATGCCACATTTGACCATCACAAGAACATTTAACCACAAACAAGCATAATTAGTAGGTCATAGCCTACATCAAAATTAGCCATGTCTTATGGCCATATACAAAAAGAATAAGTTAAATATTTTAAGCCTTTACATAGGCCAACCAATGACACATATCACAAAATAACCAGAACCTATACATGCCATTGAAACAAAATAAAGTATCTATATACCAAAGCAAAACAAGTTGATAGTGTTGACAATGCTCCAATCGTCCTCCAATCTTCACGAGTCCACGAGCTCTGTAAAACAGGTAAAGGAAAGGGGGTAAGCATTAACATGCTTAGTAAGTCTAAATAACGGGAAGTAAAATTACCGATTATTTAGCATGCAATCATACAAGACATTCAGGCCAACATTCATAGTATAATTTCCTATCACACGTACTCAACCATCAAGTTAGTCTCAAGCCAGTACAATGTAACATCCTTCATAGATGAGCTCATCAATTCAAACATGTCTATTCCCATTTAACATTTTAATCCCATGAATTTCTTGGAATATCGATGGATATCTCATTTACCATCAAATCATGCAAGTGACCATTCAGATACGCACTCCCGTGAACCTCACTTTTATGGCGGGATTACCAATCCAAGCTAAATCCCCCACAACGTAACTCATAGAGTAATGTTGGGATTACCAGTCCAGGCTAAATCTCTTACAATGGCATGTACTCCTACGAGTTCAAGTCTGAATTACCAGTCCAGGCTAAAGTTAGATCCTATTCAAATTACCCGTTCAAGTTAAATCCATCAAAGCACACATATTCTTCGATATGCTAGATCACTATAGGATCACCCATCCAGGCTAGATCCTTTATACCATTATTTTATTTTCAAGTAATCCATTAGACATTCTTGTTTATTCAACCGGGACATTTCATCATAACATTAATAATTCATGAGTTTTCATACAATAAATATTACTATTATAATTCATCTATGTACATACATCTTAAATGTACTTTAAAGATAGTTTACATTCGAGTTACACGAACTTACATAATAACTGCTTAGGTTTCATATTTCAGTTGTTCTAAATCCTTTCATTTTCCACGATCTATCTCCAGAATCGGTTTCTCGGGGTCTATATCAGTAAAAATGAATTATTAATACTTCATGCTATTTATTTCAGACCTAAAATTCACCCCTGGGCAAATTGACCATTTTACCCCTAACATTTCAAAGTTTTACAACTTAGTCCCTAGGCTCGTAAAATGAAATACATGAAATTCCTTGGTTACTCAAGCCTATCCAAATGTATTATAAACTCATACTAGCCCACATTTTCCCCTATTTCACATTTCTACCACGTATTTTGTACCTTTTGCAAAAAGGCCCTTTTTGGTGTTTTTCATGAAAATCACTTAGGAAAAGATGTTTAACACACATCTAACTTTCATATTCCCCCATAAATCATCAAAGAACAAACATGTCACACATGGTTCATTTTGCATACATGAACCCTAGCTTAAAATATGGGTAGAAATGGAGAGAACATGTTACAAGGATCTCAAACATACAAAGAACATTAAAAACGGGGCTAGAAATCACTTACTATTGAGCTTTGAAAATAACGAAACCCTAGCTATGGTGCCCCTTGAAATTTCGGCAACAAGAGGGACAAGAATGGCTGATTTCATTTGCCCTTTTTTATTGATTTTATTACCAAATGACCAAAATGCCCTTCCTTACTAAACTTCCAAAATTTTCCATGCATGCCCATTTTTGTCCAAAAACATAGAAATTGGTAAAATTACTCTTTAATATCTTCTAATTAATAGTCTAAAGCAATTTCATGCAAATTTCTTCTAGAATCCAAGTTTTACCATTTATTCGATTTGGTCCCTAATTTCCAATTGGACACCTTACACTAAGAATTTCCTCATGAACTTTAACACATTATTACTTTCATATTCTAGGCCTCATAATAATCATGAAATAAATATTTTTACATCGGATTTGTGGTCCCGAAACCACTATTCTGACTAGGCCCAATTTGGGGATGTTACATGTTGAAAGTCTAGGGTTTTACCATGAGAGTCTTTGTAACACCCCTTACCTGTATCCGAGGCCGGGCTAAGGTACGAGGCGTTACCAGACAAACATACAAACATTAAACTAAAATACGAGCCATAAAATTTTATTCATATTTCAAAGCGTTCATTCTTTTACACATAGTCCCTTATTTGAGTCTACGGAGCCCAAAACATACTTTAGAAAGGGTTTAGGACTAAACCGAGAACTTACGAAAATCTTGGAAATTTCATGCTTTAAGGCTCCACACGCCCGTGTCCCAAAGTCGTGTTCCATACACGGCTGAGACACATGGTCGTGTCTCTGCCTGTATGGAATATACCTAGGCTATTTTCCAAGCTTTGGTCAACCTTGATCTCTTACACACTTATACAAAATCAAAAGCATATAACATGGTATTCATTTAATGATTAAACATCCTCAATTAAACCACAAACATAGAATTTGTATGTCATCATACATGTGTCTCTCATACTCATTTTACCTTGTTTATTATAGTACCACTTATACATTTATACCAAGATTATCATCTTACCAAATATCTTCAGCTTAATCATCAAGCATTCATATTTAAAGCTAGATCATATCTTTATAAAATACCACGATTCAGATGCGCAGAATAACATCTTTGCCTGAAACATTTCAATTCAATTCCATACCCAACAAGCATTACATTGAGACTAGTCATATATACATACATGTCATGATACATAACATTCTCTTTTTGTTTTCTTATAAACACATATCATTTATTTCATTATATCAATATTTCATATACCATAGTTTCCATGTATTCCACATATATTTACTTTCCTCCTCCTCCTCTCCATTCCACATCCTTAATGTATATAGCATTCTTGTAAGTACGATTTCACAATTTACTAATAAATGTTCACATCAAACTGTCCACACGAGTCATAGTCACTTAATTATTTATAATTCGAGCTACAGAGCTCCAAATTAAGATCCATAAATTTCCCCTGAAACTAGACTCACATATATTTCCATCATAAAATTTTCATAATTTTTGGTTTAGCCAATTAGTACAGTTTATTCTTTAAAACTTCCCCTGTTTCACTTTCTGATAGTTCTGACCTCTCTTCACTAAAAAATAATTATCTCACAGTACAAAACTCGGATAATGTTCTTGTTGATTTATCTTGAAAATAGACTCATTATGGATTTTAAAAATATAATTTTGAGCCTCTAATTATTTTTCTCCAAATTTTTGTGATTTTCCAAAGTCAGAACAGGGGATCACTTAATCATTCTGAATCAGTCTCAGAAAAACATAAATATCTCAAAATATAGAACTCCTTTGATTTCTATATTTCTTTTATACGAAAATAGACTCATTAATCTTTAATTTTATATCTCATTCAGTCTCTGATTCAATTTATACTATTTTTGGTGATTTTTCAAAATCACGTTATTGCTACTGTCCAAAACAGTTTTATTGCTAATTCACTCTTTCACACTTTTTTTGTATTAACCTCATTTTAACATACATATCACAAATCATTTTCACCACATTTCATACATCACAAGTATAGGCCCATGATCACAAGGTCACCATAAAATCATCCTCATGTATAACTTACTTGTTTATAACCTTACCACATCCTGCTCACTTAATGAACACATCATTCACATAACCAAGTTCCTGCACTTATTCATCACAAAACTCACAAAGCAATACATAGAGGGTCTCCCGTTGAACACTTCGGATCAATCCTTGATACTTGGTGGTTTCAGCACATAGCTCCACCCATCATATAGTTCGGCTCTCTTGTACACATGGTGAACACTTAGTATCACCCATGTGACCTAGCCAGTTTATCTCGTAGCTCTCTTGTCTACATGGTGTCCTTCACTTGGAACCACGCATACGACCTAGCTACATATATCCCGTAGCTCTCTTGTCTACATGGTGTACACATAGTATCACCCATGCGACCTAGCTACATCATAATGTCTTGTAGCTCTCTTGTACACATGATGTGCACTCAGCACTATACATGTGACCTAGCTACATACCATCTGTATCATCCAACCTTTCCGAAGGTTCAACCGGGATTTCTCTCTCTTTTCCAACAATTTCACCAATCAAGTAATTATCCACAAACATATTTCCAATATTTTTATAAATATCATAATACAAGTAATAGTAATGTATTACTTACATATAAACTTACATCTCATTTAATATCAACGCAATAACATTAAATTACACATTGTCTTATTAAAAATCATATGAACTTACAATTTCCCATAATATCCATAATCATAGAAATCACATTTATGTATGATAATTCAATGCACTTCATGTACCATAGACATATTTTTAAATCAATTTATAAACTTGGCACCGTAATCATTTAATTTAACATAATTCAATTAACTCACTAAATTTAACTTTCAAATATAAATTACAGCATTATTGTTGTATTATTATCATACCAACTTGCATTATTGTTGTATTATTATCATACCAACTTACATACTTTCAACACCTCAGAGATCATAGTAAATATATCAATTTTACATTGAAACATGCATAAATTAATGCTTATTATACATATGAACTTACCTTGATATTAAAATGGCCATTTTACCAACTTTCCTAATTTTCAATTTTTCTCTCATTCTAGGTTCAAATCTCGTTTTTCGGGATCTAAAACATCATATTTTACTTATTTAATTAATTTACTATTCAAAACAGTCCTTAACTCAACTTTGGAAAAATTACAATTTTGCCCCTAAACTTTTGCATATTTACACTTTTACCCCTAGGCTCAGGAATTAAACTTCATCCCTTATTCTTATGTTTTATGACATGATGATCACTTTTCCCTTCTATGGCAACATCAAATTCTCACTCTAACATATACTTATGACTATTAGGTATTTTTACCGATTAAGCGCTTTTGCTCGTTTTCACTTAAAACCGAGTAGCACAAGCTGTCTAACATGATTTAAAACCTCATATTGTATCATAAAACACCAGAATACACAAATTTTACCTATGGGTATTTTTTCAAATATGAACCCTAGGATGAATTATTGCTAGCATAAGCTAAATCAAGTTACCGGGACTCCAAAAACGTAAAGAACTTGAAAAACGGGGTTAGAACGGACTTAAAATTGAGCTTGGGAAGCTTGAAAACCATAGCCATGGAGTCTCCCTTGGTATACACGTCCATGGTGAAGAAGATGAGCAAAATTGGCTTTTAATTTTGTATTTTAATTCATTTTACCCCTAAATGACCAAAATACCCTTACTACTAAACTTTCCAAAAATTCCATCCATGTCCAATTTTTGTCCATAACTTAGAAATTGGTCAAAATGCTATTTAAGACCTCCTAATTAATATTTCAAATCAATTTCATACTAGAAACTTCTAGAATGCAAGTTTTGCAACTTATTCAATTTAGTCCCTAACTTCGAATTAAGCACTTTATGCATAGAATTTCTTCACAAAATTTTCACACAATCATGCAATCATATCATAGACCTCAAAATAATCATAAAATAATTATATATATCTCAGATTTTGTGGTCCCGAAACCTCTGTTCCAACTAGACCCAATTTTGGGCTATTACAGTCTTCATGTTGTTTTCTGAAATTTTATGAAAGAAAATGAACCATGGTTGTGAACTAAACAACTTTTGTGAAGGGACTTCTCATGAAAACCCTAATAGGACCATTTTGTAAAGTTTGTAAAATAGATAGTAATGTTGTGAAATATTGGAAATTTGGGGTTGTCATAAGAGAGAAAAATGGTCGTTTAGGCTTGAATAATAAGGAAACTCAATAAAAATTGATTTTTGAGTCTAGGGCTGAAATGGTTATTTTGTGAAAGTCTAGGGGCAAAATGGTCATTTTGCCCAATTATGAATTTTTGAGTGTCTAGATTAATATGCTGATGAAATGAATGAATTTCTATCATTTTAGATCAAGAATTACAAAATCTGGGTCTTGACAGGGGAAAAGCAAAACAAGTGGACTAAGCCGAACTAGTCGTCTACATTTTGTAATCTGAGGTAAGTTGTATGTAAATAACACAGCTACATTGTTATTATATGTGTTTGAATTGATATAGCATAAATTTCTTGTTTGTGAAAATGATTATATATGATGAATATTGAGATAGTAGAACTCCCGTTTGAACCTTAGGAATAAATCAGATATTCATGCCATGACATTCGGGTTATTTGTGTGCTAGTGTAAGACATGTCTGGGACATGCATTGGCCACATTATGAAAGCCAGTATAAGACCATGTCTAGGACATGGCATCGGCATCGAGACGAGAGCTAGTGTAAGACATGTTTGGGACATGCATTAGCCTCGAGATGTAAGCTAGTGTAAGACATGCCATTCATCAGCTACGAGATGTGTCAGTGTAAGACCATGTCTGGGACATGGCATTGTCACGGATATGTGAGAGCTAGTGTAAGACCATGTTTGGGACATGGCATCGGCCTCAATTTCGATAGTCAGTGTAAGGCCATGTCTGGGACATGGCATAGGCATTATATCCTATGTTTAAGGCTTAGTGAATATCTGATAGCATTCCAAATGGTTCAAAGGTTAGAGTTACAGTTTGAGTTAAACGAGAAAAGTATAACCATGTTGTGAGTGGTACAGGTACCTATTTGAAATGTATGAGATGTGAGCTCAATATATGCTATGTGAATTGTATTGGATAGTGATGAGTAAGTTGTGCTTATGCTTACTTTTATATTATGAGCATGATGATGAATGGTAAAGTTGTTGTTATATTTATTTGCATGCAACTTACTAAGCTTTATGCTTACTCCCTCTCATTTCCATTTTCTTATAGTGCCGCCTAATTAGCTCGAGTATCATCGGATGTCGGAGGCATCAATCACACTATCAACCAAAGCACTTGGTATAGTTGGTTTTATTTTTTTGAATATGGAATGTATAGGGCTTAGACTTTTGAGTTTTGTGTCAATGTTAATTTGGCCAAATGTGTTGGCTTAGGATGAATCCCTTCATTTTGTATAAAGCCATGGATAATGGCTAATGTTTATTATTGATATATACAAATGATGATATTTTCCTGAATGAGATAAAGCCTTGTGTAGCTGATTAGACCTTATATTGTTGTATGGATTTTTCATGTTAGATGTTATGTAGGTTAGTGCAAGTAAGGGTGGCAAAAAGCTTGGTAAATAGCCTTATTTTATCCACACCGTAGACACACAGGCGTGTGTCTAGGCTGTGTGTGACATACGGTCAGACCCATTGGCGTGTTGCTTAGTGTGTGTCCCCTACATGTAAAATTTTCAAGGCAGTGTGCATCGTAGTAAACACACAGGCAGAGACATGGCCGTGTGTCTCAGCCGTGTGGAGGACACGGCCTATGGCCACGGGCATGTGCCTTGGCCTTGTACCCTAAATTGGATGCTGACGTCAGAAACAAAATGTCAAGGTTTTTAGACACGGGCTAAGACATGGGCGTGTCATGACTGTGTGAGGGTCATAGGCGTGTGTCAGGCCATGTGAAAACCCCTATAGGTTCGAATTTAGAATTTAATTCACACGGGCTCGGGGCACAGGCGTGTCCTCTTGTGCTTAGGCCTTGTGAACCACATGGGCCATCAGCACGGCCATGTCATAATATCCATACGGGCGTGTTGCCCTTCCACACGGGCGTGTGACCTATTTTAAGGGTAATTTTTTTAGTTGGTTTAAGGACCCGAGTTGGTTCCGAATGGCTTCTAAGGAATGTTTGAGGCTTCGTAGGCCTATATTCAGGAGTTTAAACAAAGTTCAAAAAAGTTTTAAATTTGTTCAAGTCTTGGTGACTAGGAAACATTTGAATGCATGTGTTTTAAGTTTAGTAACGCCTCGTATTTCGTCCTGACGTAGGGCACGGGTGTGGAATGTTGCACAATATGAGACTGTTATGCTCGACTGGGTCCCGATGATCCCTGGAATGAATGTTCACGTTGAAAAGCTAGTGGCCAATTAAAGGGATGATGTCTCTTTTATCAGTAAGCAGCTCCACGGATGATGGTTGATTTGAGAGGTTGGACAATCAAAGACGAATCGATGAATGGAGGGTGAAGGTCTACCCTCAAATGTGCAGCCAGTACTTTTTGAAGGTGTCACATATCTAGCCTAGGTAGTGGTATGACAAGGACTAAATTTCTATTTTTTGAAACGTACAAAGACTATAGGCATATTTTAACCTTATTTGATAATTGAATAATTTAATATCACTAAATATTACAATAATTCTTTTTAATGTAGAGTTGTTATACCCCTTCGCACCCACAAACACCCTTCTGCTCATACTAATCAACTAGTCACTAAAGGACCAATGACCTGGAAGGTCTGATTCCAGTCGACCTTTTGTTCTCCCTCAAAGGGTCCTAGACAATCATCCCTGCAAGCTAGCTACTCGTTCCTTTCAAAATGGTCTTATCCATCCATTCATCAAGACACCCACTCTTTTGTTGTAATAATGACTTTTAGGCCACCAAACCCCACTTAAACATAACAGCCTTGCTTCACAATTCAGAAGGAATGATAGAATAGTCCCATCTTGAACATCCTTTCATGGACTTCACAATGATGACAACATCTGCAAGCATGGAACCTCCACTATATATATCTCGCGACTCAATGAAAAAAGGATTCTAGTAACCCTTTTGCCCAAAACATTCGCTTTTGCATCCTCTACTTCCTCGCTCACTTACCTCCTCTAGTTCTTCAATCTATAGGATGAACCAATTTTCCTTAGCACCACCACATCCTCTTCCTTATCCCCTCCCTTGTTGATAGTGATACCTCACATCAATAGAACCTTAGCAAATAAATTTCTTTTCTTACCATGTGTATAGTTTTGTCTTCCAAATTATTTTTTTCTTATAAAAAGTAGAATCATTTTTATCAAAGTTGTGCGCAAATTTGTGTACTATAGGTAAAAATACTAATGAAGCCTTTATACTTGGGGGCAAATTGCATTTCAACCCCTCTTCTAAAAAGATGGACAAAATTAGCCCTTATACATTTCAAAACATGTAAATTAGCCCCTCCTATCTGTTAAATGATATCATGGAATGTTAATTTAAATGGTTAATTACTAATTTGGTCCCTAAACTATAGTTAAATATCATTTTGAATTTTTTTAATTTTTTCTTAACAATAATTCTAAAAAATTAAATTATTTTTAAAAATAAAAATTATAATTGAAAAAAATCTAAAAATTCAAAATATATTTATAAAAAAATCTAAAAATTTTACAAAAAAAATCTTAAAAATTGTTATTAAACTTTCGAGTTGGAACCCAGAAGTCCTTTTACAAGACTTTCTTCTCTATTTTACAAAACCTATAAAAATAAAAAAGGTTTTCCATGCTTGATTAAGCCATAAATAAATAAAATCTTGATTGAAGCAAAAAAAAAAAATCAACTAAAATTTTTGATCGCTCACGTTCAAATTTCTCATATTTTTGTTAATGTTTAGTTTCATCTTCATGCTTCCAACTAAAAGGTACATAAAAATTTATATAATTTTACTTTCTTCTAATTTAATGAATACTCTTTTTCATTTCTCCTATGCTTTCGTATCTCATGATGGTGTATAGTCACCGTTGTAAAATTTTGATTACTCATTTTCGCATCTCTTTTGCTATTATAAAGTTTCTCATTTTAAGATCTTATTGTTTAATATCCTAAAATGCTTTAATCTTTAAGTTATTGGGTTTAACAATTTCTTTTGAATTTTTAATATAAATTTTTGGGTCCTGACCTAGGACTTTATGGGTTTTAAAATTTTAGAAAATAATGCTTTAAACTTATTATGGAAAGAAATAAAAAAAATAAGAGTGAAATTTTAATTTAAAATAAAACTTTAAAGCCATCAACACATCTCCAACAGTGGAGAAGCAACGAAAAGAGTTCATTGTCTTCTTCTTCTTCTTCGTCGTCATCGTCGTCGTCGCCAAAGAGAGATGCAAGCGAAAGATTTTGTTTATTGCAAATGTGTTATTTCTTTGGTTTGATTGTATTTCGACAATAATAAAACCATGATTTTAATTGAAATGGGTGTTTTTAGAACTGCACTAGAAAGCATATTCAACAAGTAAGGTTAGTGTCTCATTGCATTAGATAGTTCTCATCAAATCGAGAATTTTATTGAAAATGTATATGTTTCCCAATTATTGAAAGAGAGCTCAACTTTTTAAAAATAAAAACACCATGATTCACCAAAAAAAACCTTCTTTGAATGTAAGTTTTGGCTTTAATAAATCTGGATTTGATTTTGTTTTAACATAATTTTAATTTTAAATATTTTTAATAATTTATATTTATTTTTAAGTTTTAAAAAAAATTAGAATTATTATTAAGAATTTTTTAAAAAAAAATCAAAATGATATTTTAACTATAGTTCAATGATCAAATTAGTAATTAACCATTTAAATTAGCATTCCATGTCATCATTTAACAGATAAAATTTAATGAAGGGACTAATTTGCATGTTTCAAAATATATAAGGGCTAGTTTGTCTATTTTTTAGGTAAAAGAGTCGAAATGCAGTCCGTCTTTAAGTATAAAGACTTCCATGATACTTTTACCGTATACTATAACAAGATTGCATTTCACTCTTGCACATTAAAAATTAAGCAAAGGAGCTCCATACTTGATAAAAATTTCAGTTCTGCTTGTTGGCATTAAGATTCCCTTATGGGAGGCAAAGCTGCAAGTTATGGGGATGCAAGGTACTTATCTTCGTTTTGCAGACTGGAAATGTCAATATACTCAATTGGACTCTTCATCCAGTGGCAAATGAAGGAAGATGCAAGTGGAAGCACGTGAACATCCATTAAGTAGCTACCTGATTACATCTCTGCGTTTTTCTTTAAGGCAATCCTTACACTGTTTGTGTTCTTTATCTGTGATTCAATATCCAAAAAAAAAAAAGTTGTATTCTTACAAATTCCATTTGTTTATGCCCTCATATGTTGACGTGGAATTTTACATTGCTCACTTGGATTGGCTTGGAATGAGTAGCATTATAATGATTTCTTTTTTCATATTTTACCAAAGGGATAATGACAGAATTGGCCCCTGTGCTTTAATCAATTTTCTAATATGGTATTTCTACTTTTAAATTATCAATATCCATACCTAAACTTTAATGGGTATTTTGAAAGTAAAATTACTACATTAGAAGATTTGTGTAAAGTACAAAGTCCAAGGCCGTCATTATCTTACCAAATCCATCGACATTTTGAAAGTAAAAGTACTATATTAGAAATTTTGTTGAAATAAAAGGACCAAATCTGTTATAATCTTACCAAATCCATTTACCCAAACTACCCGACCTAATTTATGAGCCAAATATCCCAAATCATTTCATCCTTTTTGGAGAAATTTCACCCTAAATATTTCAATCCCTAATATTTGAAACACACCCAAACAGATAATTGAAACATATCTAGAGAGATACAATTCATGAGCCAAATGTCCCAAATATTTTCATCCTCCTTCACATTTCTCCCAAAATATTTCAACCCACAAAATCTAAAATATACCCGAAGAGATAGATAACCCAAGCGCATTAAAAGAGATAAAGAAGTTAAAATATACCATAAGTTTTGTAAATTAGGAATTTACTACATCTAATTTTGTATTTCAAAATTCAATTTCAACTATTAACATCATTAAAATTATTTTATTAAATTCAAGTTCATTGCAATGTCATTTTTAATTACATGGCTACAAGTGAGTATTTCAAAATGTCACGCCAATAAATTTAACAAAAAATTTCAATAACATTAACAATTGAACCTGAATTTTGATATATGAAAAATATATGGACTAAATTCTTGAAAATAAAAATACAGGGACTAAGTTTTAAATTTGTGGCATATTATAGATTTAAATAAAAAAAACTTAACAGTGTAAAAAACCCTTAAACTTTTCAAAAATACTTAATTAAGTACTTAAATTGACAAAATGTATTAAAAAGACCATTCGATCATTAACAAGACCATTCGATCATTAACTTTAATGATTGACCATTAAACTAACAGTCTTGTTTTAAAAAAAAATTGAGTTAACCCTGTAATATGTCATGTGATAGTATGACACATAGACGAAATAAATAACAAAATGCATTAAAAATCATTTTTTTACAAATTCTTTTATTTAGGTCCTCTAACCATCATCACCTTCTCCTTCGTATTGGACATCAATACTTAGTATTTAAAATTCAATGAGATTACTAGTTTATTACAACTCTACTGCCATAATCATATAATATAATCTCATAAAATTAAATAATTGTTGGTTTTCACTCTTAGTATATGATTTATCAATATCATAAAATTATATATAATAAACTAGTTTCTTTATGTATTAATTATTACTTTTTCACAAATAATATTAAATAATGTATTCTAAAATATGAAATATTTAAATATTATATTTTAATGCTGTACAAATACTATAATTCCTTGCTCCAAAACTTATTATTTCCAAAATAATCAAGAAATTCTTGCTATATTATATATATAACTAGTTTTTTTTTATCCTTGTAGTATTGACTTCAATATTTTTATATTTATTCTTGTATAAAATTTATAATGTTTCAATAATAATATGTTAAAAAAGTAAAAATAAAATAACATAAATATATATTTTTTAAAAATTATATTATTTGGTATATGGCAATGACATTTTGTCGGTATCTTTATTAAAGTTAATAAAATTTCCAATTGAGTTTAAATTTTCTGTAGAAAGTGAAGTTTCTCTTTCCTTTTTTTTTTTTTTTTGTTGTTGCAGCGGCGAAGAATATTTTAGATAGTTTGGGACATGGAAAACGTAAAAGCGTTATTTTTGGTATTTAATTGAAATGCCAACATACTATACCTTAATTTCAGTGATTATGATTGAAGTAATAGATATGTTGGCTGTTTTTGGTACTAAACAATGAGAATAAAAATAAAGATAATTTAGTTTAATATTAAAGTTAATGTAAAAATTAGTCATTATTGGTAAAATTTTCATTTTCTTTTAACGTATTGTTGATGGAACATATTAACCTATTGAATGATTAACATGTAATATTTTTTTTGTTGACTAAACTTTAAAAGAGGAAAAAGTTTTAGATTTATTACAGAGAGAGATTCTTAAACTATAGCCAAAAATGTAACGTGTCAATTATTTAATGGGTTAATATGGCACGTCAAATAAAAATTTTAATGGTGATAATTAATTCGTACAATTATTTTATTTAAAGTGATTAAATTAAAACAAATTTTAATTGAGATAATTTATAATTGAAAGTAATCAAAATTGAAAGATAAAATGAGTTTAATTGCATATAATATCTTTTCTATTATTTAATTAAAAGCATTATTTCCAAAAATATTAAGATATTTAAAACATGATTTATTTAGAATTTGAGAAACAAATGTAAAAAATATAACTCCACAAAATGTACATGTTGCTTCTTTTATATAATACAAAAAGAAAACACTGATTTAATAGAGTGTTAATCATCAGTCTTGAACTATAAAATCATTTTAAAAAATAATTCAATAATAACACATTGACAAAAAAAATAGCATTAAATCATAATAGAAAAGAAAATAATTTAATTTAATAAATTAAAATATTAAGTAAAAAATGATTCAATAAAAAAATTAAGAACGAAACTATTTATAAAAACTTTGAATTAAGGCAAAATTACATTGAAATATAAATCATTTTACAAAAACTAATTTAGTAAATTAAGTCACAATCAAGATGTTAATAAAATAGAATATATCTTTGGAAAACCAAAATTTTTATTGTGATTTCGAGTTACAATGGAATAGAAATATATGTTATTAAAGAATTGGTAAGATTTTCTTTTTTAGTAATTTTTTTTTATTTTTTATAATTGGCAAGGCTCTTTCCTTTTGACTTATTAAAAAGATTAAATTGAGATATTAATGAACAAAAATACTTCCTTGACAATCGTGGAAGGTAATTATTTTAATATTGATAGAAGAAAGATGCAAGCAAACTTCGATAATGTACACATAGAAATAATGCAAATTTTAAGCCGGACGTTTCTGAATCGTGATGCTATTTCAATTTAATACTCTGAAGTTGTAATAAGCTGTAATATACTCTTTTATTATTTTAAAAAGAAAAAACAAATTTTGGAATTTAAAACCAAATTATGAAAACATGAATTAAGGTGCAATTATCAAATAATATAATAATTAAAACAAGCTTATGTGTTAAATCATCAACTTAACCACTTATCAACATGGCCAAATCATAAACATACCATGTAACTCTAAAAATTTAGCTATAGAGAGTTCAATATCTATTTTACTTATTAAAATTGGATTCTCAATTTTAATTTGATATTAATTTTGAATTATAGAATTAATTATCAATCTATTTAGAGTCAGTTAAATAGAATTAGTTATATTGTTGAGGATTCTGTTACGTTGTTAGCAGCAATTTATCAACTTTTTAGTTGTGTATAAATTCATTCATCTATATCAGAAGTTATTTTCTCGGTTGTTGTCTGTTCTGCTCAATGACTATAGTTCATCTCGAAATCTCCACCAATGAAGATGTGTCTCACTAGAACCCAACTCGTTCACAGCCTCCGAACGTACCAATGTCCAGAGTGTGAATACTACAACTAAAAATATAGATTTGAGGCGGTGTTCACAAGTATACGGGTTAGGTTGTAATATAGTTTTTACAACAGAATATGTGAGCATTTTGAGGATCGTACCCAAGGGAAGCAAGTACTAAATTAAAGTTAAACTAAATGCAAATAGAATTAATTAGTAGTTTAAATAAATTATATCACAACAAAACATAAAGGAAAGATTTTTAGGTTTTTATAAATAAAGAAATAAACACGGCATAAACAAAAAGGGACTTCGGAAAACTTATTTCTAAACTTAATAAGATGTAGACATGGGTGATTAGCTAGCTTTGGTGATCATAACTAATTTCTATTTTGGGTTTCTATTCAATCAATTAGTCGCTACCCTAGCAGGATCTCTCAATCTTCCACTAAACTAACGAGTCGGTAATAACTACTTATCTCTCGACCCACAGCCCAGACCGATTCGAGGCTAATGTATTCACGGATAAGCCATACTAATTTTGGGTTAATTCCCACCTAAATGACTTTTTAGAGTCATGAAGCCTAGGGTTTAAGTTCTTCCTCTCCCAAACAGGTGATCCGCTAAGAAAACCTTGCATAAAATTAGTCAATCACTCCTCCACTCGCTAATCCTCTATAAGAAGATTAGTTCCTCGTGGAATCCATGAACATAATAAATTTGATAATAAAAACGTGCATAAAGAATAAATCAATAATAAAGTTTAGAGAATCATGATTGTATTTGAATGATGAAGTGCTGAAATCCACTAGTGTTTGATTTCGTTTACAAATCAAGTCTCCCAAAGAACACAAATGAAAGAACTAAAAAGAAATCTAAAACCTAAAGGAACGGAAACCTGAAAACTAAATTACAGAGAAAAACTTAGAATATGAAAAGTTTTCCCTCAACAAGTGTTAAATGAGCCTATTTATAGAATTGGGGTAGCCATCGTTCTCAAACCTAGCACCTGATGTTCTCGTGTTTAATCTCCATTATGTAGACAGAAACACCCTTGACTCATAATTAATCTTATGCAGGGCCGGTGTTGTGACACCCTATTGTCTGTGCCGTGACATCGAAGGCAGTATGCATAGTTTAGGGGTAACTTTAGGGAAATGCCATGACATCTCATGGCTGTGTCGCAACCCCTAAGGCAAACTTGAAATTCTTGTATTTTGCTCCCTATGTTGCGACATAAAACTCCTCGTGTTGCAACACAACAATCAGCTTTAACTTCCCACGCCTTTAAATGGTTTTCTGTACACTTACTAAGTACGTTAGCTAGCCTTTAGGCCTCATTCGGCCCCTAAGGTCAATAAAAGACTTAATACACTTCTTATTAAATTTAAATTAAACCAAGAAAACATAACTAAAACATATTAGAATTGCTCGTATTCAAGCTCCTTAAGTATGAAAACTAGTTTAATCTATTACACCGAATTACGACAGATCACTCGTGTCAACAGATCGTCTTTACCATATTTTTCTGATGGAGATGGTGCTTACTGAGTTGTACATTTATTTCCCCAACATGACACGGTCAAGCTTCAAAAGGACAACTTTTGTCCAGTAAAAGCATCAATTCATGCTCATTGTCGATGAATACGGGCTCAGTAACTATGTCACTAGAACCCTCACTGATCCTCCTCAATTTGTGTCGAATTAAGAAGGGAAGTCAATTTCTACCTTGATTTTGCCTCTTATCGTTAACAAGACAAACCCTTCGCTTCTTGGCTTTTATCAACTATTAATAGCGATGTTTTGTCATGTTTTACAAATGCAAACACCGGTCACGCTATTTGGAGTAAGGCATGCCTCCGGTACCAAAGTTTCTCGGCTAAAGCATACCTTGCATTCTCTGAAGAAAGGTCATCTTTCAGCGAAGGAATATCTGGCTAAAATCAAGGGTATTTTTTATCTACTCAATGCCTTTCTCCATACTGTCTCTGATAACGAATATGTTGATATCATTACTACCAACCTTTCGATGGAGTATATTCTAACTTCCATCTTATTTACGTATGAGCCGTTGCGCTTGGATTGGCTTTTCAACATGCTTCTTGAGTGCGAAACTAGACAGAAATAGTTCACCTCCGAGGTTCCTATTCAAGCGAATCTAGTTCAACAACCTCTTGCTCAATTCACGTCATCTTCTATTGAACAAAATGTCATCGTGGTTGATTTTCATACAGTTAGTTCTTCACATCGTGGTGGTCATGGTTTTTACTGTGGTCGCGACCAGAGTGGTCATGGTCGTCTGCAGTGCCATTTGTGTGTTCGAATAAGGCATGTTGCCCAACGATGCTACTACTAATTTGATAGGTCATTTCAAGGTTTTTCAGTGGCGAATAACGTTTTGATGGGAGGCTATAACCTTATTTCAAAATCTTTTTCTTTTTATGTTGGGTCGCAACCATAATCAAGTTTCTCTAGCCCATTAGTTTTTCTAATCGGCCTGATGTTTCAGTCTAAACCCCTAGTCCAAGCAAATTAAGTCTCCTACTAGTTAGCATATAGGACAATATCATACAGACCTACATTCTTTGGTCCTCTTAATGGAGCACGTCGTATGAGTCTACCTCTACCCAGCTCCTATGGCTCATTTTTGGTTCCACCTTCTAAGCTGCCCATTGCTTCCTCTGGCCCAATAATTTCAGTCTTGCTTGCTTCTATCGAGAGACCACTACTTGGCATCCCAATTATGGTGCTACAAACCATGTTTTCCATGATGCCTCAGGGTTGCATGACTCGAGTAAGTATTCAGGTATAACACCTTTACTTATAGGTAATGGTACATGTGCAAATATTGCTCGTTTAGGCCATAGTGTCATATCTACTTCATGCAAACTTTTGCATTTGACAAATATGTTACATGTTCCTACTATTCGCAAGAATTTGAGCTCAGTTTCTTAGTTTTCCAGGGATAAAAATGTTTCCTTTAGTTTCACCCTTTTCATTATCTAGTAAAGGATATCTAGACCAAGGAAATTCTACTTCGAGGCTACACGCATGATGGGTTGTATGGATTTTCTCCAGTGCCCTCCTCCGCTATTTCAGATTCCATTCGTAGTTTCAGTTTCTCCTTAAACAACATTGATTTGGGAGATAGTTTTTGCTTATCTACTAAATGTAATTCATTTGAATTGTGGCATCACTAACTTGGGCACCCGCCTTCTTGTAACATCCCAAAATAGGGCTTAGTCGGAACAGTGGTTTTGAGACCACGAATATGAGGCTAAGAAAATTATTTTATTTATATTTTTGGAGTACTAGCATGATTATATAGATACATGAAAATTTTGATCAATTAATTTTAGCGATTTTGAGTCCAATTGCGATAAAGGACTAAATCGCATAAAGTGCAAAAGTTCCAAATTGATTGCTAAAGGTATTAAATTTCCATGAAACTAAAATTGGGGGTCTTAAAAGGGCAAATAGACCCTTAAACATTAGCTTGGCTGGCCATGAGACAAAGAAAAATGAAATGGTCAAAGGATTAGGTATGTGATGCCATAAAATGTGTTTTAAATAATGCCTTAAGGTCTAGCCTTCAATTTATTTTATTTTTCACTCTTCTTCTTGACCGAAAATCAGCCATTTTCAAGGGTTTTAAGCTTAAAATTTTCATCAACTTGGATTCCTCTCAAGTAAGTGACTTTCTTGAAAATTTTTGTACTTTTGGAGTCCCCATTGCATGAACTTCTTTTGAGGGGACTATGTTACAAAATGGTAACTGTTCTAGGAAGTTTTGGTGGAAGAATATGAGTCTTAGTTGTTAGATAAACAACTTTTATGAAAGGTGTTAGCATGAAAACACCTAATTGAACCATTTTTCAAAGTTTGTGAAATTGGTAAGAAATGTATGATATAGATGGAATTGTAAGATGCCATAAGCATAAATATTATTATTCTAGGCTTGAATGATTAGAAAATGCAATGAAAATCGAATTACGAGCCTGAGGGTAAAATCGTAATTTTAGCAAGGTTTAGGGCAAATTGGTCATTTTGTCCTAGGATGAGATAGGCATTACAAAGGAATTAAATGATGTATTGATATAGTTATTTTGCTAATATAGACCCCGATAAACCAAATCCAAAATTTGACCGAAGGAAACGAAAGGTTTTGGAGTGATAAAAGCTCAAACCCGAAACAATCACCAGGTAAGTTCGAATAACTCAAAGTAGACTCTAATGTACTTAAAATGTATATTCTTGATTGTATAAATGTGGTAAATTCCTATTGCATGATAATTTACGAGATTTAATAAAGTAAGTAAAATGCATATAAGAATGTCTCGGTTGAATGAAAAGGGTTACTCGACGGAACATCTCGAAAATAAATTGACGGTGAAAAGGATCTAGCCCGGACGAGTGATCCTAAAGTGACCTAGCCTCCCGAAGAATATGTGTGCCTTAAAGATTTAGCCCGGACGGGTAATCCAAAGTAGGGTCTGAATTTAGCCTAGACTGGTAATTCAGATTCGAGCTCATTAGAGTATATGTCATCGTAAGGGGATTTAGCCTGGACTGGTAATCCCAACATTTACTTTATGAGTTTGTATTATGTGAAATTTAGCCTGATTTTGGCAATTCCGCCGTAAGATGCGAGGTTTACAGGAGTGCGTACTCGAAACGATCATTTGTATAAGTTGATGGAAAATGAGATATCCATCAGAAAACCGAAAAATTCAATGGGACTAACATAAGATGTAAATAGGGAATAATGATATGATGAGCTCATCTAGATATACTATTATCTTGTCATGCCATAAGACTAACTTAGTGGGTGAGTGCATGTGATAGAAAATCTATTCTATACTTGTTTGGATGGAGTGTTTATTATGGTCACATGCTAAATAATCGGTAAGTTTACTTTCCCGTTATTCGGACTTACTTAGCATGTTAATGCTTACCCTATTTTTATTTTCCTCTGTTTTATAGCACTCGTAGACTCTTGATGATTGGAAGACGGTTGAAGCGTTGATCACATTATCGACTTGATCCTATTTTGGGTATTTATAAAACCTTTTATTTTGTTATAATGGCATGTGTATGGCTAGACTAGAATGTTTGATTTAATGAGAAATTGGTTATGTATTTTGGCTAAGTCAAAAGCCTTTCATTTTGTATCAAGCCTAGAATAGTGGCTGTTATTCATTTTGGTAAATTCTTATAATGTTCTTTCTATAGATGAATTGGCATCTATTGTGGTGAAATTAGTATATTGAAATGATCTTGTATAGGTTGTGTAAAATGGGTGACAAAATGGCTTGGAAATGGCCTCCTTTGTCCATACGAGCAAGACACACAGGCGTGTGTCTAGGCCGTGTGTGACACACGGCTCACTCTCATGGGTGTGTGTTATGCTTGTGCGTCCCCTGCACTTAAAATTTTAAGTCATTGTTGTACACGGTCAGGCCACACTGGCGTGTGCCATGGCCATGTATTGAAGTCATATTGTACACGGGCAGGCTATACGGGCGTATGCCATGGCCGTGTTTTAAAGTCAGTGTTGCACACGGGCTAAGGGTACGGGCGTGTCCCAAGCCACACAGGCGTGCGTGACCACATGGTCCATATCCACACGGGCGTGTGGAACCTTAAAGCATGAATTTTCCAAGTTTTTCTTAAGCCCTTAGTTTGACCCCGAACCACCATGAATGTATGTCTTGGGCCTCTTAAGCCCAATTAAGGGACACGTTGCTTATAGAACGAAAAGTTTTAAATTGATCAAAATTTTATGGCTCGATTTCTTAAGATTGGTTGAGTTTAAGTTTGGTAGCCCCTCAAACCCTATTCCAGAGCTGGATACGGGTGAGGGGTGATACATTTGTTGGTATCAGAGCTAAGGTTTAGTCGGTTCTCGGACTAACTTAGCATGTACTGAGTCTAGTTATACATGCCATTATACAAGTGATGATAGTGTGACATCTCCTAACCTTTTTTATCGTATTCGAATGTAGAAAATGTCTTTCAATCAAGCTCGAGATAAGTCCAAGGGAGCCGAGAGCTATGCTTCAGCTTCCGTACGGGATAACTCTAGTAGTAGTAGAAGGCCCATGCCTGGGGCCAAGAAGAGGCGAAAGCTGCCTTCTTCGAAATGATGGACGAGTGGTTCGAGGAATATATGAGAAATCGTCCTGAGATACACCGACCTCCTCCACCAGCTACCCAACCTGAAGGAGCACCACAGGTCGTGGAACCTATGATATTGGGAAAGGCTCTGGTAGACAAACTCAGGAAATATGGAGCCGAAGAGTTCAGAGCCACCCTAGATGATGACCCAGAACGTGCGAAATTTTGGCTTGAAAACACTATGAGAGTGCTCAATGATTTGTCGTGTACTCCAGAAGAAAGTTTAAAATGTGCGGTATCTCTTCTAAAGGATATTGCTTATAATTGGTGGAAGACCATATCTTCGGTGGCACAGAGAGAGACCATTACATGGGAATTTTTCTAAGCCAAGTTTAAAAAGAAGTTCATCAGTCAATGGTTTTTAGATCAGAAACAAAAAGAGTTCCTAGAACTCAAGTAAGGGGATAGAACTGTGTCTGAATACGAAATAGAATTTGTGAGGCTAAGCCAGTATGTGAATGCATGGGTCCTAACAGAAGTTGAAATGTGCAAACATTTCGATGAGGTTTTGAATGAAGAAATTAAGCTGTTTATTGGAATTCTTGATATACGAGAATTCGCTGCCTTAGCTGATCAAGCTAAGAAGGTCGAAGGGCTTAACAATGAAAGGAAGCAAGTCAAGAGAGAGGCTCGGGTATCAAGTAAGAGGACCAGTAGCAAGGCGCATTCTTTTCCTACAAAGCAATCAAGGAGTCGCCAAGACTGCTCTACTTCATTAGTGGGATACTCGGGCAGTGCAAAGAGTTCCAAGCGCCATAACCCAAAGTATTCTTCTCCTTCGACCACAAGTGTGGGAAGTGTTGATGATCAAAGGCCGAAGTGCATGAGGCAACAAATTCCACTTCGGGGAGTGCAGAATGAAGAGTGGGGCATGTTATCGATGTGGTTCTCTCGACCATTTCCTTAGAGATTGCCCGGAAAGATCGAATAGAGAATTTGAGCCAACTTTAAAATCAATTGCTTCTAATTCTCGGAGTAGACCTCCTAGACCTCCCGGAAGTGCTAGTGATAGTCGAACAGTTGCCAGAAACTCCACTGCAAAATTAGAAGCCCGAGCTCTAGCAAGAACCTATACGATCCGTGCTCGAGAGGAGGCCTCTGCTCCTGATGTCATAACAAGTATATTTTCTCTTTATAATACTCGTGTTATTACTTTGATCGATCAGGGGTTGACCCATTCATATATTTATATGAAATTGTATGAACTTGTTTATAGAACTCACTGAATTTGTAATTAGAGTGTCGAACCCTCTAGACAAGTCTGTTCTGGTAGATAAAGTTTGTAAGAATTTTCCCTTGACGATTCAAGGCCATTGTTTTCCAGCCAACCTTATGCTCTTGCCTTTTGATGAGTTCGATGTGATTCTTGGCATGGACTGGTTGACCGTCCATAACATGGTTGTAAATTGTGGTAGCAAGTATGTTGAATTGACGTGTCCTAATGGTGAGACTCTCTGGGTTGACTCTAGTGAGTCGGACTCATCACTGGTTATGATTTCCTCGATGGCGACCCAAAGGTATTTGAGGAAAGGGTCTGAAGCCTACTTGGCCATTGTTTTGAATACAAAAGAATCTGAATTGAGGATGGAGTTGGTACCGGTGGTACGAGAATATCCGGATGTGTTTCCCAAAGAGTTACCTGGGTTACCTCCTATTAGAGAGGTAGAGTTTGGTATTGAGCTAGCACCCAGAACAGCGTCTAACTGAATGAATTGAAAGAGTTAAAAGTACAGTTGCAAGAATTGACTGATAAAGGCTTTGCAAGGCCGAGTTTTTCGCCTTGGGGTGCTCCTGTTTTGTTGTTAGAAAGAAGGATGGACCGATGAGGTTATGTATAGATTATGGACAACACAACAAAGTGACCATTAAGAACAAGTACCCATTGCCAAGGATTGATGATTTGTTCGATCAGTTGAAAGGGGCCACTGTGTTTTCCAAAATAGACTTGAGGTCCGCCTACTACCAGTTGCGAGTTAAAGAGTTGAATGTGCCCAAGACTGCCTTTAGGACAAGATATGGTCATTACGAATTTTTGGTCATGCCGTTTGGTCTAACGAATGCCCCAGCTGTATTCATGGATTTAATGAAAAGGGTGTTTCGGTCGTACTTGAACAAGTTCGTTGTAGTGTTTATTGACGATATCCTAATTTATTCCAAGGATGAATCAGAGCATACGGAACACTTGAGGGCTGTATTACAGACTCTACAGGATAAGTAACTTTACGCTAAGTTTAGCAAGAGTGAGTTCTGACTCTGTGAGGTAAGGTTTTTGGGTCACATTGTTTCGGGTGATGGTATCTGAGTTGATCCAAACAAGATCTTTGCTATCATCGATTGGAAACCACTAAAGAATGTAACTGAGGTTAGAAGCTTTTTGGGCTTAGCCAGTTACTATAGATGCTTTGTAAAAGGATTTTCCATGATTGCAAGTCCATTTACGAGATTTCTACAAAAGGATGTTAAGTTTGAATGGTCTGAGGAATGTCAATAGAGTTTTGAAAAATTAAAGATGTTGTTAACTGAGGCTCTAGTTTTGGTATTACCCGCGCCAGGAAAAGAGTTTGTAGTCTATAGTGATGCATCCCTAAATGGACTGGGTTGTGTACTTATGCAAGAGGGCAAAGTGATCGCCTATGCTTCGAGGCAACTAAAACCGCACGAGAAGAACTACCCGACACATGATTTAGAGCTTGCTGCAATCATCTTGGCCTTGAAGATTTGGAGGTACTATTTGTATGGTGAGACGTGTCGTATATTCACCGACCACAAGAGTTTAAAGTATCTAATGACTCAAAAAGAATTGAACCTGAGGTAAAGGAGATGATTAGAGCTGATTAAAGATTATGAACTGATCATTGATTACCATCTGGGAAAGGCAAATGTAGTCGCCGACGCCTTGAACAGGAAGTCGTTGTTTGCCTTGAGAGCCTTGAACACTCAATTAAATATATCTAATGATGATTCAATCCTAACAGAGTTGAGGGCCAGACCGACTTTTCTTCATGAAATCCGTGAAGCTCAGAAAGGTGATGAGAAATTGTAAGCCAAGAGAACTCAATGTGAGTCAGAAATGGACTCAGATTTTCGTATTAGTACCAACGGTTGTATAATGTTCAAAGACAGAATTTGTATACCCAAGAATGATGAGCTAATTCAGAAGATTCTAAGTGAGGCACATGGTAGTTGTTTGTCCATCCACCCGGGTAGTGTAAAAATGTACAACAACCATAAGAAAATATATTGGTGGTCGGGTATGAAAAGAGACATCTCAGAGTTTGTATCAAAATGTTTGATATGTCAACAGGTCAAGGTTGAACACCAAGTACCTTCGGGTCTGTTACAGCCTATGTTGGTTCCCCAATGGAAATGGGACAAGATTGCCATAGACTTCGTGACCGGATTACCATTGACCCCGAAGAAGAAAGACGCTATTTGGGTTATAGTTGATAGGCTAACCAAGTCGGCACACTTCATTTCAGTACGAACCGATTATTCTTTTGACAAGTTGGCTGACTTGTACATATCCGAGATCATAAGGCTACATGGAGTACCGTTGTCGATCATCTCGGATAGAGACCCGAGATTTACTTCAAGATTTTGGAAGAAGCTACAGGAAGCTTTGGGTACCAAATAAAACTTTAGTACGGCATTCCACCCTCAGACGGATGATCAGTCTGAACGGACGATCCAAGCTCTTGAGGACATGTTACGATGTTGCGTCCTTGAATTTCAAGGTAGTTGGGAAAAATATTTATCATTTGTGGAATTCGCCTACAACAACAGCTTTTAAACAAGTTTAAAGATGGCTCCGTATGAAGCATTGTATGGCCGAAAGTGTCGAACTCCATTGTATTGGATGGAACTCAAGGAAAACCAGATTCACGGGGTGGATTTAATCAAGGAAATGGAAGAAAAAGTTAAGGTGATCCGTGCCTACTTGAAAGCGGCATCGGATAGACAAAAATCCTATGCCAATTTGAAAAGAAAAGAAATTGAATTTCAAGTTGGGGATAAAGTATTCTTGAAGGTATCTCCATGGAAAAAGGTATTGAGATTTGGCCGGAAAGGCAAATTAAGTCCACGGTTTATTGGACCTTATGAGATCACTGAAAGAGTTAGACCATTATCCTACTGTTTAGCACTGCAACCCGAATTGGAAAATATCCATAATGTATTTCATGTCTCCATGTTGCGTAGATATCGATCAGACCCCTCTCACGTGATTTCACCGATAGAAGTCGAGATTAGACCGGATATAAATTATGGTGAGGAACCGGTCAAGATTTTGGCTCGGGGAGTCAAACAGTTGAAGAACTAGGATATAGCTTTGGTCAAAGTGTTATGGTATAGGCATGGAGTGGAAGAATCCACTTGGGAGCCTGAAGAAGTCATGAGGAGACAATACCCGAATTTGTTTTCTGGTAAGACTTTCGGGGACGAAAGTCCCTAAAAGGGGGAGAATTGTAACATCCCAAAATAAGGCCTAGTCGGAACTTTGGTTTCGAGACCATGAATTTGAGGCTAAGAAAATTATTTTATTTATATTTTTGGAGTACTAGCATGATTATATAGATACATGAAAATTTTGATGAATTAATTTTATCGATTTTGAGTCCAATTACGATAAAGGATTAAATCGCATAAAGTACAAAAGTCCCAAATTGATTACTAAAGGTATTAAATTGCCATGAAACTGAAATTGGGGGTCTAAAAAGGGCAAATAGACCCTTAAAAATTAGCTTGGCCGGCCATAAGACAAAGAAAAATGAAATGGTCAAAGGATTAGGTATGTGATGTCATAAAATGTGTTTTAAATAATGCCATAAGGTCTAGCCTTCAATTTATTTTATTTCTCACTCTTCTTCTTAACCAAAAATCAACCATTTTCAAGGGTTTTAAGCTTAAAAATTTCAGCAACTTGGAGCCCTCTCAAGTAAGTGATTTTCTTGAAAATTTTTGTACTTTTGGAGTCCCCATTGCATGAACTTTCTTTTGAGGAGACTATGTTACAAAATGGTAAATGTTCTAGAAAGTTGCCATGAAAGGGTTCATGAGAGTTGCTAAGCTTTGGTGGAAGAATATGAGTCTTAGTTGTTAGATAAACAACTTTTATGAAAGGTGTTAGCATGAAAACACCTAATTGAACCATATTGCAAAGTTTGTGAAATTGTTAAGAAATGTATGATATAGATGGAATTGTAAGATCCCATAAGCATAAATATTATTATTATAGGCTTGAATGATTATAAAATTTGATGAAAATTGAATTACGAGCCTAAGGGCAAAATTGTAATTTTAGCAAGGTTCAAAGGCAAATTGGTCATTTTATCCTAGGATGAGATAGGCATTTCAAAGGAATGAAATGATGTATTGATATAGTTATTTTGCTGATATAGACCCCAATAAACCAAATTCAAAAGTTGACCGAGGGAAACAAAAGGTTTCGGAGTTATAAAAGCTCAAACCCGAAACAATCACTAGGTAAGTTTGAATAACTCAAAGTAGACTCTAATGTACTTAAAATGTATATTCTTGACTGTATAAATGTGGTAAATTCCTATTGCATGATAATTTATGAGATTTAATAAAGTAAGTAAAATGCATATAAGAATGTCTCGGTTGAATGAATAGGGTTACTCGACGGAACATCTCAAAATTGAATTGACGGTGAAAAGGATCTAGCCCGGACGGGTGACCCTAAAGTGATCTAGCCTCCTGAAGAATATGTGTGCCTTAAGGATTTAGCCCGGACGGGTAATCCGAAGTAGGGTCTGAATTTAGCCTGGACTGGTAATTCAGATTCGAGCTCATTACAGTATATGTCGTTGTAAGGGGATTTAGCCTAGACTAGTAATCCTGACATTTACTCTATGAGTTTGTATTACGGAAAATTTAGCCTGATTTTGGCAATTCCACTGTAAGATGCGAGGTTCGTAGGAGTGCGTACTCGAAACGATCATTTGTATGAGTTGACGGAAAATGAGATATCTATCAAAAAATTGAGAAATTCAATAGGACTAACATAAGATGTAAATAGGGAATAATGATATGATGAGCTCTTCTAGATATACTATTATCTTGTCATGCCATGAGACTAACTTAGTGGGTGAGTGCATGTGATAGGAAATCTATTCTATACTTGTTTGGATGAAGTGTTTATTATGGTCACATGCTAAATAATCGGTAAGTTTACTTTCCCGTTATCCGGACTTACTAAGCATGTTAATGCTTACCCTCTTTTAATTTTCCTCTGTTTTACATTACTCGTGGACTCTTGATGATTGGAAGACGGTTAGAGGTTGATCACACTATCGACCTGATCCTATTTTGGGTATTTTTGAAACCTTTTATTTTGTTATAATGGCATGTGTAGGGCTAGACTAGAATGTTTGATTTAATGAGAAATTGGTTATGTATTTTGGCTAAGTTAAAAGCCTTTCATTTTGTATCAAGCCTAGAATAGTGGCTGTTATTCATTTTGGTAAATGCTTATAATGCTCTTTCTATGGATGAATTGGCTTCTATTGTGGTGAAATTAGTATAAATGGGTGACAAAATGGCTTAGAAATGGCCTCCTTTGTCCACACGGGCAAGACACACAGGCGTGTGTCTAGGCCATTTGTGACACACGGCTCACTCCTATGGGTGTGTGTTATGGTCGTGCGTCCCCTGCACTTAAAATTTTAAGTCATTGTTGAACATGGGCAGGCCACACGGACGTGTGCCATGGCCATGTATTAAAGTCAATATTGTACACGGGCAAGCCACATGAGCGTGCGCCATGGCCGTGTTTTAAAGTCAGTGTTGCACACAGGCTAAGGGCACGGGCATATCCCAAGCCACATGGGCGTGCGTGACCACATGGTCCATACCCACACGGGCGTGTGGAGCCTTAAAGCATGAATTTTCCAAGTTTTTCTTGAGCCCGCGGTTTGACCCCGAACCACCTTAAATGTATGTTTTGGGCCTCTTAAGCCCAATTAAGGGACAGGTTGCTTATAGAACTAAAAGTTTTGAATTGATCAAAATTTTATGGCCCGATTTCTTAAGATTGGTTGAGTTTAAGTTTGGTAGCCCTTCAAACCCTGTTCCAGCGCTTGATACGGGTGAGGAGTGTTACGCTTCTAGTGTCCTAAGTTTGGTTTTTAAATCTTGTAACATTCTTATTAATGCAAAAAAAATGAAACATGATTGTTCTGCTTGTCAACAAGGAAAGTCACATAAGCTTTCATTTTCGGCTTCTACCACCATCTATCACAATCCATTCGATCTTGTTGTCTTCGATTTATGGGGTCTGGCTCCTATTAATTATGGGTCCATTTGGTATTATGTTTTTCTTGTGGATGTTCATAGTCGATTTATTTGGATGTATCTCATTCAAAAGAAATCTCAAGCTATTGATTCTTTCATGTATTTTTAGAAATTTGTTAAAGGGCAATTTCATCGGGACATAAAGTAGTTTTAGAGCGACTATGGTGGTGAATTTCATTTTTTCACTTCTTATCTAACTAAGCTTGGCATCCTTCATTGTGTTACATGTCCACACATATCAGAATAAAATGGGATTGTTGAAAGAAAGTATTGTCATGTAGTAGAAGCTGGCTTACATTACTTGCTAAAGCCCATTTATTAATGAAGTATTTGGGGTACGCTTGGAACACCCCTAACCCGTCTTCGTCATCGGATTAGGGTTACAGAGCATTACTGATCAAGCAAAATTCATTTAGCATCATACCATTAAATATATTAAAATTATTAAAAACCAACCTATCATATGAATTTTGTCCCTAAATCGAACCTTCGGGGCCCCAAAAATAGTTTAGAAGCAATTCGGAACTAATTTGAAATAAATTAGAAAAATTCAGGAAAACATGACAATTTACAAAAACAAGGGACACACAGCTATGTGGAATGCCCTAGGCAGTGTAACTTTCAAAGTAGGGACACACATTTGTGTCTCAACCCGTGTAAATCACTGAGTTGGGTCATACGACCGTATACCAGACCGTGTAACTCTCTAACTTGTAACACACGGCCGTGCCGTAGGCCATGTGCTAAGCCGTGTAACATATTGACTTGAAACACACGGTCATATCTCTAACCGTGTGTGGCACACGACCAAGTGACATAGGCGTGTCTTAGGTCATGTGCACCTAAATAAACCTTAAATGACAAGTTTACCATTTCAAACTTTCTTGGACACTAAGTAAACCATTTACCAACCAATAGACCTATCCAAAATGACTTTAAACGAGCTCAAATCATAAGATTTTCAATCATCTTAAGTGCCTAACCAATGTACCCTCATTGGTACCACAAATATACACCTAATCAACAATATAAATCATTATCTAAAACATGCAAATTCATACAACTTAACTTCTAACCAATATGCCTATCATAGGCACGTCAAATCTCAACAAGTCAATTAGACCTCTTAGTCATACATATTCCACAAGTTTATATCAAAAACATATTCCATCATTCACATTCCATAGCAAGGCATTAACTAAACCTTTGTCAAACAACATCAAAATCATGTATAAGTGTTCATGATACCGATTTGCAATTAGATTCACTATTTACATTACACGTACCCAAAACAAAAGTAAGATCACAACAAGCCTATTACATGCCATATAATCCAAAATGAATGTTCCAAAAACTACCGAAAATAGGTGGATAATGTGACTTGAGTGTTGATCCAGCCGTCCAAACTTCAAAGGTATTACTAGAACAGAAATTAACACAAGTAAGCTTATTGAAGCTTAGTAAGTTCAATATACAGAAAGAATAAATCTTATCGAAGTAAAAACAACATTTCAACCAATAATAACTCAACTACAATGTTTTCCTGTCATCCAAAATCTCAACCCGGTGAATTGCATAATTCAATTCAAAGCTCAATCAAAGTTCTCTGAGAATAATATACATATCCACAATATAATCAATTCTACATATTAATTACATACCATGCCATTCAAAGCCATTATTTAAGAATAATACAATAATTTATGATCTGATGAATGACTTACAGATACAAGAATGGTAATCCATCTGAAAATACGCCAAATGCTCATAAAAGTTAATCCAACCAATACAAGCAATTACTCGGAAAAGTTAATCCAACAGCAAAACACGCCAAAACAAGGAGTATAACACGAGAGTTCCAACAAATGCTAAACCTCAGCCTACTTGACAAAAATGCATATATCACACCACATCAACCTCCACTCGAATCCCCACATACACACCATCATTCAATTGTACTCTATTTCGCATTCATCCGATCCAATATTGAAATTCAATGACATTTCTCAAACAATTTTAATTTAACAATAAAACAATTAACATCCATTATATCATATTATATCATCAAACAATTCATATATATTAAATTATAAACTGTACGAACTTACCTGGACTAAGTTGTAAGAGTTATAGAAGTTCAGGGACAATTCCGTAAATTTCTCTTTTCCACGTAAATCAACAAGGTCTTTATCTATAATGTAAAATTCTCAATTATTAGCTTACATTTCATATTCCAATTTATTTTACATTTTATACCCATTTATTTTTTAAAATTACACAATTACCCATAACTTTTTTCAACATTTACAATTTAGTCCCTTAACCCGAAAATCATCAAATTAATCATTTTCCTCAAAATCATATTATAGCTGAATATTCTAGGCCCTAAAATAGTCCACAAAACACCACTTATTCACCAATAAACCATATGATTTTAATATTTTAATAAATTAATCCTTTAATAAAACTAACTAAAATTACTTTACAAAACAACCAAAAATTATATTCAAAGCTTCAAACACATTATTATCATCACAAACAACCAAGATTCATCAATGGTAACTTCCAAAATTTTTAACAAATTCAAAAACAAAGGTACGGGTTAGTTGGATCTAGTTGCAACAATCTCAAAAACATAAAAATTACAAGAAATGGGTATCAATTTCACTTACATGCATCCACCTAAAGCCACGGAAACTTCAAGCTTTTGAAAATGGAGGTTTCAGCCATCCAAGAAGAAAAATAAAGAAAAATGATGGTGAATTTCATTATGTTTTAAGTTAAATTTCAACTTATTTACAAATTTTCCACTAAACATAATTTATTTTATCATTTTCATTCAAGTTGCCATCCAACCATATTAATTGGGGCTAAATTACCACATAGGTCCTTCCTCATTAATTTATTAAGCTATCTAATCATCTAAATGCAATAATTACTAAGTTTTACACATTTTACAATTTAGTTTTTTTTAATTAGCTATCTAAACGTTGAAATTTCTTAACCAAATTTTAATACAACCCTAATGGCTCCATAAATATTCTATAAATAATATTTATAGGTTGACACGATGGAAATTCGTAGTCCTGAAACTACTGTTCTGTCACCACTGAAAAATGGGTTGTTACAATGCTTTTTCATGTGCTGTCCATATAATCAATCAATTGCCTACTCTGGTTCTCCAAGATCAGTACTCATATTTGGTTCTTCATGGCACACCTCCAGATTATGATCATCTTCGTGTTTTTGGGTGTTTTTGTTATTCGTATCTTCATTCGTTCAACCGACATAAGTTGGAGCTCAACCTTGCACTTTTCTTGTTATATAGCCTACAACATAAAGGTTATCAATTTCTTACTCCAGATGGTCAGGTGTTTATTTCCCATCACGTGGTGTTTGATGAGGATCAGTTCTTATTTGAACTGTCATCAAGTGCTCACTATGTGTCCCTACACTTAGACCGTACCAACACATTCGTTCCGGCCTTTCGTTATTATTCAACGCACAAATTATCTCATGTCCCCGTAGTTTCTCTTTTGGTATCTCGAAGGTTCACTTTTCTGTGCCTACTAGTGTTCCCATGTCTCTTATTTCTCGTCCTGCTTCTTCTTCAGGGTGTTTACTTACATCTAAATTTCATGACCTGCATCTGGTTGAAGGGAGTGATAGTGTTTGTTTTTATAGTGGCTCTAGTGCTCCCTTTCCTACACTAGAAGTTCTGATTCTTCTTGATAATGTTCTTCTACCGGTTGGTCCTCATTCTACCAATACCCGTTCTATGGTTACCTAGTCAAAAGCTGGTATTTTCAAACCAAAAGTTCTAATAATTGAACTTGTCGAACGAGAACCCTGCAACATTGAAGAAGCTTTTGCTGAGTAAAGGATGACTACTTAAGAGGAGTATGATGCTTTACTTCGTAACAACACATGGAATTTGGTTCTCTTACCTCTAGGTCAGAAAGTGATTGGTTACAAGTGGATTTTCAAGATAAAACAGAATCCCAATGGTACAATGGCTCGTTGAAAAGGGAAATTGGTTGGAAAAGGATGTTCTCAGGTTCTTAGGTGTGATTTTTGTGAAACATTCAGTCTGGTCTGCTACAATTTGTACAATTCTTTTCATTATTGTCACTAAATGTTTCCAGTTGTGATAGCTAGATGTCAACAATGCATTCTTTAATAATGATTTAACTGAGGAAGTGTACATGAAGCAGCCTCCTAGATATGTCAAAACAGATGAAAATAGGCAACCACTTGTATGTCGATTAAATAGAGCCTCGTATGGTTTACAACAAACTCCAAGAGCCTAGTTTGATAAGTTGAAGGAATTTCTCGTTTCCATTGGTTTTAAGGTTTCCAAATCCAATGCCTCCTTATTTGTTAGAATTACCAATATGTTTTATATGTGTTGGTTTACGTGGATGACATAATTATTACTGGTGAATCAAGTACAGAGATTGAAACATTTGTCAACCAATTGTACACTGAGTTTTCACTCAAGGATATGGGGTTCCTTCACTATTTCTTAGGCATTGAGGTAACTCGACTCAAGAATAGTGGTCTCCATCTTTTTCGACGAAAATATGTTCTTAACTTATTAGAACAATGTCAATGGACAAAGCTAAAAGAGTACCTACACCCATGATTAATTATTTTCAATTGTCCAAGCATATGGGTGAACCATTTTTCAATCCACATGAGTATCGTAGCACTATTAGAGCATTAAAATATGTGATTCTTACTTCTCTTGACATTGCTTATGTAATTAATCTTATATGTCAGTTTATATACGCCCTAGATGATGTTCACTTTGTAGCAATCAAGCGGGTTTTGAGTTATCTATATGACACTATTGACTATGGGTTACGAATTCAATCATCTGAATGACTATATCTAGTTGGGTATGCTGGTGCAAATTAGGGTCTTGATTTTGACGATCGTCACTCAACCACCAGGTATTGTGTGTATTTTGGTAGGAATCCAGCCTCTTGGTGTTCCAAGAAACAATAAGTTGTCTCTTGTTCTACGGTTGAATTAGAATATCGAAGTATAGTAGTTGTTGCATAAATATTATGTGGCTTGAGTCTTTGTTAGGTGAACTTTACGTAGGCCCGAATGACAAAACCATTATTTATGTAACAATTCTAGTGCGATTGTCGTTGTTGCCAACACGGTTCTCCACTCAAAGTTCAAACATGTTGAACTTGACCTTCTTTTTTTGTTTTAAGAAAATTATAGATAGAAAGTTGATTGTGGGTGAAATTCCATAAGTGGCCGACGTTCTTACCAAACTTTTATCATTGTTCCATTTTTTCAGTTAAGGGACGAGCTCTAGGTCACAAAAGTTGTAGATGATGGGTGAATATTAGAGTTACTTGAACATAATTAGTTAGATTCTTGAGGATTTTGTTATGTTGTTAGTAGTAGTTTATCAACTGTTTAGTTGTGTATAAATTCATTCATTTGTATCAAAAGTAACCAAACTATTTATGGTAAACCTGGTTTGTATCACTAGAATCAAGATACCAAGTAGTAGTCTCGATAGATGTGACAGCCCTAATTTGACCCTAGTCGGAAAGTGGTTTCGAAACCACAAAATCGAGTCATTAAATAATTAATCGTTATATTTTGTGCTTATTATATGTGTAAATGCATGTGTGAAAGTTTCGTGGTTTGATTTTGTCAAATGCATGTGAAATTTAGTAAATAGGATTTATGTGAGACACTTTTGAAATGTGATAGGTTAATTTAAAATGGCCTACTAATGCATGTTATAAAAAAAGTGGACTTGCATGTCAAATTATCCATTTTTTTTATAGTGGCCGGCCATGTTGTTGATTAATATATTATATGTATTTTCCATTAACATTATTTTCAACTAAATGAATTAAAGAATGAATAAATGAATAAAGGGTAATAAAATAATGGGTTAGTGGGAGGAGAAACCAAAATTTGGTTCATCTTTGTTCCTCTATTGCCGTAGCTAGAAGAGAGGAAGAAGAAAATTCTTGTTAAAATTTCGGTTAAGGAGATTGCTAGAATAAGGTATGTACAATGCCACTCTTGGAAATTTATGCATAATTTGGATGGTTAGTTTGAATTCTACCTATTTCATGGTTCGAATTTTTGTTATTTGGGAGGATTGAAATTCGGCCAAGGAGTTTGAAATTCTTAGTAGATGTTTTGATGTCATTAATATGTTTGAAGTGTTTTGAAAGAAATTACTTGTGTATTTTATGATAGTTTCTTAGTTCCTTCATAACCCATGTGCAAATTTTCATTTTGGTAGCTATGGGAGCAATCGGCCATGAGAGGATTTTTCATTTAGAAATGATACTTTGATGTTTTGTTTTGAATTAATAAAAGTACTCCATTCGGTTGAAATTATAAAAGTATGTTAAGTTTAAAAAAAATAAAATAAAATTTTATGTATCTAATTTGAAATGGCCGAATGGATTATATAAAGTGATTTGAGATTTTGGATGCCTTGTTTTGTGACATTTGGCTATGATAAAAAAATGATTGTATCGGGGATTTTAGAGATGTGAATTGGTAGGTGATATGTATTTAAATTGTTTATTAAGGTGTTGGCTATATGGTTAAAAATGTGCACATGAAAGTATAATAGGTCAAATGAATTTTATGTTTCTATATGTATGATTTAGTTGATGGTGTGATATATTAGCATACTTGGATATTGATGTTTGTGTGTCTCGTGTTAATATGATAATCGGCCATAAGCATGATTAAATGGTTCAGTCATTGTTTGGCATAGGTGAAACCTATATGAATTTGTTACATTCGGTCATAAAATGGAATTAAATATGAAGGCTAAGTTTGAGTAGTTAAGGCCGAATGGGTTATAGATTAAACATAAATGGATTTTATGCATATGAGTATGTATGTATTTGTGTGTGCGGCATTGATGATAAATGGCAATTGGTAATGTGGTACATGTTTAATAAGTTGACATTCGGAGTTAGCTATATGTCTTGGAGCCATAGTGTAATTTGAAATAATAAAAGTATATGATATTAAAGCATGCATTATATATATGCATGTGTATACGCGGTTGTGCATAAATATGAGTAAATGATTAAATTGTGATAGTCATATATAAGTATATATATATGCCTTATGTATGTACCTTGTGCTTATAGAGACATTCCGGAATATGGTTAAATTCATGTATAAGGAAGCATGATAAGTTATGTGAATCTTTGCTTGGTATGCGAATTAGATATAGATTATATAAGCATGAAATCGAGTCATGGCATATTTTATAAAATATAATACATATTGAAGTTATATATGATTGTCAAATGTGACTATTAAGAAATAATGTTAAGTTATTAAACAAATCTATTTGTTTTAATTAAGCTCAAGAGCAAAAAGGATCAAAATCAGATAAGGGAAAAGAGAAAGTAATAGAGTAGCCGTTCCGCAACCGTTCAAGTATATCCGAGGTAAGTTTTGAATAGTCATATTTAGTACGTAATTGATAATATCTTGATATATGTATGATAACTGTACTGAGATCTATTGAGGCTATTCGAATATAGTTGTGTGTCAAATAACTTATGTTTAAGGCTTAAAGCCGAATAGACATTAGAAGATAAGTTTGGAAAGTAAAACGGACATATATTCTCATGTATGTTATTGAACCAAAGGTTATATGAATGGTGCCTATGTTATGTTATTATTTGAATGGAATAAATGAACTATGATTGTGAGATGTTATGTGAATTGAATTCTCTTGCCAATAAGTATGCATGACACTCAGTGATGAAGTATATTCGGACTTAAGGTCCACAGGCTATGTGCTGGAATTATATCCAGACTTAAGGTCCGCAGGCTATGTGCTGGAATTATATCCGGACTTAAGGTCCGCAGGCTATATGCTGGAATTATAACCGGACTTAAGGTCTGCGGGCTACGTGCTAGAAATATGTCCGGGCTAAAGTCCCACAGGCTTCGAGCTGGTATTATACCGGGTTTAAATTCCCGCAGGCTTGTGCTGGTAATTAGTTTCAAGTTCTAAGACCTGACAGGCTTAATGCCAGTAAATTAAGTAAGATTACGATATTGAATGTTTGCAGTAAACCATTGTTGAGTAAGTACTATACATTTAAGATGTTCAGGTACATATTACTTACACATCGGTGAATTGATTTCGAAGTGAATCATTATCATCAAAGAAGAATATATATAGATGTGATTGATGGTTATATTTGCGAATATGAGAATGATTTAATCGGTCATGGTATATTTGTCTATGAATTATATGTTAAAATTACTTTATGACACATGTACATTCAGTCAATGATTTTGTGAATTATTAGTATTAAAGAATGATACTTAAGTGTGAATGATTGTTATATCTACAGTAAAACAATGACCTATTTGGTCAAATGTTGTTAATATATGAGATTATTTGATTTAAATGCATCATATGAACTTTAAGTAAAAGAAAAATATGTGCTGAGAATCTATGTTTATGTTTATGTGTATTCGGCCATGAAGCAAATTTGAATTGAGATTAGGTTTGTTCAAATAAATGTTTCGATGTTCGATAAGTCTTAATTGTTTGCGATGCTTAAAACTTACTAAGCTTTGAAAGCTTACTCTGTTCTTTATTTCTCTGTTTTATAGATTGTTGATCTTGGCCACTGACTCGGGGATCGTCAGTAGTTCATCACACTATCGATCTTTTTGGTACAATTATATTTTGGACTCGATATGGCATGTATAGGTTAGGCTGATGATAACGATGTTTGGAAAGTGTAAATATTTTGGCCATATGAAAATGGCGTATAATTTAAATATCCGTATGTATTTCAGCTCGATCTGTAACACCCCGAACCCGAAACCGACACCGGAGTCGAACACGAGGTGTTAACTGACTTTAACCCCTTATAAAATTTATTTTCCAGACACTGCCCAATCTGGGTACTAGTCGTTTTAAAAATCATATCTTGAGTTTCGTAACTCAAAAATCAGTTTTGTAATTTTTCCCAGAAACTAGACTCATGTTCCCATCTATGTATTTTTTTCTAGAATTCTTGGTCGGGCCAATTAGTACAGTTTATTAGTCAAAGTCTCCCATGTTGCAGGGGTCGACTACACTGACCTTTGCCCATTACGACTTGAATATCTCCCTGCACGGAGCTTCAATACTGATTCCGTTTGTTTCTATGAAAACTAGACTCAGAGAGGAATCTATACATATATGGTACGACCCCTAATTATCTCTGGTTAATTTATAATGAATTTCCAAAGTCGGAGCAGGGAATCCAGAAACCGTTCTGGCCCTGTCCCACAAAAATCTGATTATCTCTTAATATACTGCCCATATGATCTTTTCGTTACTTCCTCATGAAAACAGACTCATCGAGCTTCGTTTACATAATTTATTCATCAATTAATTTCACTCCTACTATTTTTAGTGATTTTTCAATCTCATGACACTGCTGCCAGCATCTGTTACGAAAGTAACTAGGTCCATTTCATGCCTACCCTTGATCCAACTCAATCGAACATTCGTGCCATTTTCGCATGGCTTAAAGTTTACATGCCAAAGTTCAAACACAACGTAATAGCTTATACATGCCAAAATGTTCTTCTAAGCCAACTAAGAAGAAAGTACCAAAACTTGCTATCCGGTGTGATGACTTCGATGACGACCTGACCCCGCAAAAATAGATGAGTCCAAGCAAACTATAATGGGTGACAAGGAAACACCGAGTGAGTTTATAACTCAGTAAGTCATAAGCAATGTACTACCATCCATCAATAACATTATCACAAGAGGAAACAAAATGGAACGAGACAATTTACTCCATCCATACCGAACCATACCATAGTTCCTCCCACCTATCGATTCAATTTCATATCAATTCATGCATTCACATTCCATATACTCATCAATAGGACATTGAAGCATTTTCATAAATCAATTTATTTTCGTTACAATCAAACGACTAAACGGCCTTTCACCCATCCTACGATAAATTTTATGTACGTGACTTCAAGTATATTTGTCACATAGGTTCAAACTTACCGGGCTCAACACCAAGTATAAGCATAGCACCTATTAGCCATGTACTCAAGACACTTACCCGATCCGCTGTCCGCGATCGACTCAATAGTGTCGCACACATAGTGTCCATAATGATTCACGAATGTATATTGAGTCCGCACACTCAGTGCTATATAATCAACTCGCACACTTAGTGCTACGTAATCAAATCGCACACTTAGTGCTACATAGTCAAACTCGCACACTTAGTGCCGCATGGTCAATTCGCACACTTAGTGCATCATATTCATTTCGCACACTTAGTGCAACATAGTCAAATCGCACACTTAGTGCTGTACAATTTAATCCCGCGCACTTAGCGCCAATCTCATGGTCATAAATGGTTATACCCGCACGTTTAGTGCCGAGATCAACAACTCAGTACATCTTACCTCTTTTCTTTTCATTCAACAATTTCATCATCACATACGTACATGCATATATATATATGTATATTTATTCATTCCATTCAGCATCAATACATAAACATTATGACCATTTGAAATAATACCAACTACATGCTTAATGACTTACCTCGTGTTGGGTAAGACGGTTCCAACTCGGCTACTCGATGACCTTTTTTTTGCCTTTGCTCGATTCACCTCCTTTAACTCCTTGAGCTAAATCAAACAAATTTAACTCATTAAGGTCTCATTTTGCTAGCTTATGGCCGAATATGACAAGGAGTTTGATGGGTCATATGGCCACCTTTTAGCTCAAATACACAATGGTCATATGCATTTTTAATCACATCAAATGATTCAATACAATTCACTCGAACCTCAAAGAGAACCTCAAGGTACTTAGTCCATATACACATTAGACATTAGAGTCACATATGTACGAATTCACGAATCGAATTCGACATATTAGCTAATTTTCCCTTTAGCCAAACCTTCTAAGTCAAGATAAAGCCATCAACATGCTTACCTTTGGCCGAACATACACATCAACTTAGGTGCTCATTTATGTGGCCGAACACACACATGTCTATGTTAAGGCCGATTGCAACACTCAATACATCCTACAAGTATGGACACTTGCATTGACTAAACACCATTTCTATTATTTTTACTCCAAAGCCGAATGCCTCTCAAGCCCTAAGCTCATGATCCTTTCATCATTAAGCAAGTGTTATAGCACAACTAACATCCATTTTCAATTTGAACACCAACATAAAAATATTAAACATGAAAATCCATAGCCGAAACCTATACATGACATTACTCATTCCACCCATCGAAACAATATTTGTTCAAGACATCAAGCATTTTTATTTGGGTATTACATATATGAGCATTTAGAATTTATATTTTTAGCAAGATCAATTTCTTTCCTCAACACATTCTTCATCAAAACTTAAAGGAAGTAATCAAATTTCCTTCTTTAATAGCCATAGCCGAATGCTCCATCCATCCATCAAAGTTAAAAATTTGCATGGTCTAAGTAAGAACCATGATAATTAACCTAAATCAAGCTAAAATTTCACAACTTTAACACAATATACTAACTTATTAAGCATTCAAATGGCCGAAAGTTCTTTGCCCCTATTCCTTCCTTCACATTCGGCTTAGAAGAAACAAAGATGAACACTTAGTTTTCTTCACCCATTTCCCCCCTTCTCAAGCTTCAAGTGACCGAATGTTTGCCCCAATTCTTTCTTTCAATCCGGCCAAGAAGACAAAGATGATGCTTTGTCTTCATTACTTTTCTTTTATTCTTTCTTTAATCTATTTCCTTTCTTTTGCATAAAATAATGGCCATTTAATTAAGATTTAATACATATTATATATATGACCATCATGGCCGGCCACCACTTAAAATAAAAGGGGTATTTGACATGCAAGTACAACTATTTGCAACATGCATAAATGGGCCACCTTACATTAGCCTAGCACATTTCTAAATTTTCTCACATAAGTCCTATTTAATAAAATTTCACTTACAATTTACAAAATTCAACCATGAAATTTTAACACATGCATATATACATATTCTAGACAATAAATATCACATTCAAACATTTCGGTGACTCGGTTTAGCGGTCCCGAAACCACTTCCCGACTAGGGTCAATTTTGGGCTGTCACAACTCTCCCCCACTTAAGGAATTTTCGTCCTCGAAAATCTTACCGGTAAATAGGTTTGGATATCGTTCTTTCATCGAGCTCTCGGGTTCCCAGGTTGCTTCCTCGATCCCGTGTTTGAGCCACAACACCTTAACCAACGGAACCCTTTTATTTCGCAACTCTTTCACTTCACGAGCTAGGATACGAATTGGTTCTTCTTCATAGCTCAAGTCAGATTGAATTTCAACTTCTGAGGGATTAATCACATGTGACGGATCGGATCTATAACGTCTAAGCATTGAAACATGAAAGACATTGTGAATCTTTTCAAGTTCATGGGGTAAAATCAATCGATACGCAACTGGACCGACTCGTTCGGATATTTCGTATGGCCCAATGAATCTCGGACTCAACTTGCCCTTTTGGCCAAATCTGAGTACCTTTTTCCAAGGCGAAACTTTAAGAAACACTTTATCTCCCGCCTGATATTCAATGTCTTTTCGTTTCAAATCCGCATACGATTTCTGACGATCCGTGGCTGCCTTTAGACTTTCGCGGATTACCTTTACTTTTTGTTCGGCATCTTTAATCAAATCAACTCCGAAAATTTTACTTTCACCAAGCTCGGTCCAAAACAATGGCGTACGGCATTTACGACCGTACAAAGCCTCATAAGGTGCCATCTTAATACTTGATTGAAAACTATTGTTGTAAGCGAATTCAATCAAAGGTACATACCGTTCCCATGAACCACTAAACTCAAGGATGCAGCATCTCAGCATATCCTCGAGTATCTAAATTATCCGCTCGGATTGTCCATCGGTTTGGGGGTGAAAAGCGGTGCTAAAATGCAGCTTGGTACCCAAAGCTTCTTGCAATTTCTTCCAAAATCGTGAGGTGAATCTCGGATCTCTATCCGACACGATAGAAATAGGTACTCCATGTAATCTCACAATCTGAGAGACATACAATTCGGCTAGTTTATCCAATGAAAGATCCGTACGCACGGGGATAAAGTGAGCTGACTTAGTCAGCCTATCAACAACAACCCAAATCGCATCCTTCTTACTTGCGGACAATGGCAGTCCGGACACAAAGTCCATTGTGACTCGATCCCATTTCCACTCGGGTATCATGATCGGCTGAAGTAACCCTGAAGGCACTTGATGTTCCGCTTTCACTTGTTGACATATTAAACATCTCGAAACAAAGTCGGAGATGTCTCGTTTCATACCACGCCACCAAAACCGACGTTTCAAGTCGTTGTACATTTTCGTGCTCCCGGGGTGAATTGACATTCGGCTACAATGGGCTTCGTTCAGAATCATCGGAATGAGTTCCGAATTCCTTGGAACACACAAACGACTTCTAAACCTCAAACAACCATCATCATCAATCTGAAACTCCGATTCCTTGTTTGGAACACACTCAGCTCGTTTTGCAACCAATTCATCATCGACCTTCTGAGCTTCACGAATTTGATGAGTCAATAATGGTTTGGCTTTTAATTTAGCTACTAACACATTGTCAGGTAGAACAGACAAGTGTACATTCATCGCTCGCAAAGCAAACAGTGATTTTCGGCTTAAGGCGTCCGCAACCACATTAGCCTTTCCCGTGTGGTAATCAATGACAAGCTCGTAATCTTTCAACAACTCAAGCCAACGTCTTTGTCGCAGATTCAAGTCTCGTTGAGTCATCAAATATTTGAGACTTTTGTGATCCGAAAACACATGGCACTTCTCACCAAACAAATAATGTCGCCATATTTTCAATGCAAACACAATGGCGGCTAGTTCGAGATCATGGGTCGGATAATTTCTCTCGTGTGGCTTCAATTGTCTCGACGCATAGGCCACAACTCGACCTTCTTGCATCAATACGCAACCCAACCCAAGTAGGGATGCGTCACTATAAATGACAAACTCTTTACCCGATTCGGGTTGCACCAAAATTGGAGCTTCAGTCAAATGAGTTTTCAGTTGATCGAAGCTTTTCTGACATTTCTCCGTCCATTCGAACTTAACATCCTTTTGAAGTAGCTTCATCATTGGTGTGGCTATCATCGAGAAACCTTTGACAAATCGTCGGTAATAACCGGCGAGCCCTAGAAAGCTCCGGACTTCGGTAACATTTCTCGGAGGCTTCCAGTTAAGTATGGCTGAAATTTTGCTCGGGTCAACTCGAATACCCGATGCGGATACCACATGACCCAAGAAGCTAACCTCTCTTAACCAGAACTCACACTTACTGAACTTAGCATATAACTGCTTATCCCGCAAAATTTGCAACACTAGCCTCAGATGCTCAGCATGTTCGGTCTCATCTCTTGAATAGACCAAGATGTCATCAATAAACACAACTACGAACCGATCCAAATACGGCCTGAAGATTCGATTCATCAAATCCATAAACACCGCAGGGGCATTAGTGAGCCCAAACGGCATCACTAAGAACTCGTAGTGACCGTACCTCGTTCTGAAAGCAGTTTTGGGTACGTCCGAACCTCGAATCCGCAACTGATAATAACCCGATCTCAAATCTATCTTTGAAAACACCGATGCTCCCTTTAATTGATCGAACAGATCATCAATACGCGGTAACGGATACTTATTCTTTATCGTCACTTTATTCAGTTGACGATAGTCAATGCACAACCTCATGGTTCCGTCCTTCTTTTTCACGAACAATACTGGTGCACCCCAAGGTGAGAAACTCGGTCGAGCGAAACCTCTATCCGTCAATTCTTGCAACTGAGCTTTCAACTCTTTTAACTCGGTTAGTGCCATACGATACGGAGCGATTGAAATTGGCGTAGTTCCAGGTACAAGCTCAATACCAAACTCTACCTCCCGAACAGGTGGCAAACCCGGTAACTCTTCAGGAAAAACATCCGGGTATTCACAGACCACCGGCACCGATTCGGGTTTCTTTTCTAACTCCTTGTTATCAAGTACATACGCGAGGTCTGCTTCGCACCCTTTCCTTACATATTTCTGGGCCAACATTGCTGATATTACAGCTGGCAACCCCTTTAAGTCCGCAGACTCAACTCGGATTATTTCGTTATTTGCGCACCTCAAATCGATAGTCTTGCTTTTGCAATTCACAACCGCATCATGCGCGGTTAACCAATCCAAACCAAGAATAACATCAAACTCGTCGAACGGCAAAAGCATCAAATCGGCCGGAAAACAGGATTCTCGGATTATTAGAGGGCATCTCTTACACACTTTATCAACAAGTACGCATTGACCCAAAGGGTTTGATACTCGAATTACGAGCTCAGTAGACTCAACAGGTAGAGTCTTACTGGTTGCTAAGGTTTCACATACATATGAATGAGTAGAACCAGGGTCAATCAATGCAATCACATTAGTATCAAAGAGAGTGAAGGTACCAGTGATGACGTCGGGGGAGGATGCCTCCTCTCGTGCGCGAATGGCATATGCTCTAGCAGGAGTACGGTTCTCGGCGCGATCGGCCGTATCAGAGGCCCCCCTCTGACTACCACCCCTGCCTCCTAAAATTCTCGGTGGTCTACCTCTAGATGTCACTCCACTAGGTCTTGCACCTTGAATCTTATTCTTCTCATCCAGCTTCGTGCAATCTCTAATGAAGTGGTCCTTCGAACCGCATCCGTAACAGGTCCTGCTAGTAGACTTGCCCCAACATTCACCTAGGTGTCGTCTTCCACATTGGGGACATTCAGGTTTCTCGTGACGATTATTGCCCACACTAGCTACCGAAGTAGCTCGGGAGCCCATCGATGGTCTTGCCCTGATGGAAATTCCCGCAGTCGCCCTCGACTTATTAATGTCCTCCCTGAACTTCTTTACAGCTGAGAACGGAGCTTTACCCGTCGATCTTTTACGATAATCTCTAGCTTCAAATTCAGCCTTCCTCTTCTCCTTTCCAAGTTCTTCCGCCTTGCAGGCTCATTCGACTAGTGTTACGAATTCTTTTATTTCCAAAATACCCATTAGTAGCTTTAAATCTTCATTCAATCCTTCCTCGAACCTTTTGCACATAGCAACCTCATCAGCTACACACTCCCGGGCATACCTACTGAGTCTTACAAATTCATGTTCGTATTCAGATACAGTCATACGGCCTTGCTTGAGTTCCAAGAACTCCTTACGCTTCTGATCAATGAACCGTTGGCTAATAAATTTCTTTCGGAATTCCGTTTGAAAGAAGTCCCAAGTTACTCGCTCGTTCGGGACTATGGAAATCAAGGTCCTCCACCAATAGTAGGCTGAGTCTCGCAACAAAGATACAGCACATTTCAGACATTCGTCGGGTGTGCATGACAATTCATCGAACACCCGAATGGTGTTATCAAGCCAGAACTCGGCCCTTTCGGCATCATCAGTTACTATGGCCTTGAACTCCTCGGCCCCACGCTTCCTAATCAAGTCTACAGGTGGCTTACTCAGCCTCACAGGATCAGCGACTGATGGCATTACAGGCTCTTGGGGTGGATTATTCAAATTTGGGAATTGTTGGACAGCCGGGTTGGTTCGGGCATATTGCGCGACCCACTCATTCATCATGGTAAAGAAGGCTTGTTTAGCCCCCTCACCTTGATTATTCGCAGATGACTGAGGTTCAACAGGCGGCGTCCCTTGTGCAGGAGCAGCCGCTACGCTCTCAACGTCATCCGCTAGGGTTCTTCTACACCGGGATCCATTTACTAATCAAAACAAAAACATTTCAACCGTCAGAAGTCATCACCCGTTTAAACATTAACATTAAGGCACGTATAGCTAGACTCATACGTGCTATGGTAGTCCTAGAACCGACTAAACCATAGCTCTGATACCAATCAAATGTAACACCCCGAACCCAAAACCGACACCGGAGTCGAACACGAGGTGTTAACTGACTTTAACCCCTTATAAATTTATTTTCCAGACACTGCCCAATCTGGGTACTAGTCGTTTTAAAAATCATATCTTGAGTTTCGTAACTCGAAAATCAGTTTTGTAATTTTCCCAGAAACTAGACTCATGTGCCCATCTATGTATTTTTTTCTAGAATTTTTGGTCGGGCCAATTAGTACAGTTTATTAGTCAAAGTCTCCCATGTTGCAGGGGTCGACTACACTGACCTTTGCCCATTACGACTTGAATGTCTCCCTGCACGGGGCTTCAATACTGATGCCGTTTGTTTCTATGAAAACTAGACTCAGAGAGGAATCTATACATATATGGTACGACCCCTAATTATCTCTGGTTAATTTATAATGAATTTCCAAATTCGGAGCAGGGAATCCAGAAACCGTTCTGGCCCTGTCCCACAAAAATCTGATTATCTCTTAATATACTACCCATATGATCTTTTCGTTACTTCCTCATGAAAACAGACTCATCGAGATTCAATTACATAATTTATTTATCAATTAATTCCACTCCTACTATTTTTAGTGATTTTCAATCTCATGACACTGCTGCTGCCAGCATCTGTTACGAAAGTAACTAGGTCCATTTCATGCCTACCCTTGATCCAACTCAATCGAACATTCGTGCCATTTTCGCATGGCTTAAAGTTTACATTCCAAAGTTCAAACACAACGTAATAGCTTATACATGCCAAAATGTTCTTCTAAGCCAACTAAGAAGAAAGTACCAAAACTTGCTATCCGGTGTGATGACTTCGATGACGACCTGACCCCGCAAAAATAGATGAGTCCAAGCAACCTATAATGGGTGACAAGGAAACACCGAGTGATGTTTATAACTCAGTAAGTCATAAGCAATGTACTACCATCTATCAATAACATTATCACAAGAGGAAACAAAATGGAACGAGACAATTTACTCCATCCATACCGAACCATACCATAGTTCCTCCCACCTATCGATTCAATTTCATATCAATTCATGCATTCACATTCCATATACTCATCAATAGGACATTGAAGCATTTTCATAAATCAATTTATTTTCGTTACAATCAAACGACTAAACGGCCTTTCACCCATCCTACGATAAATTTTATGTACGTGACTTCAAGTATATTTGTCACATAGGTTCAAACTTACCGGGCTCAACACCAAGTATAAGCATAGCACCTATTAGCCATGTACTCAAGACACTTACCCGATCCGCTGTCCGCGATCGACTCAATAGTGTCGCACACATAGTGTCCATAATGATTCACGAATGTATATTGAGTTCGCACACTCAGTGCTATATAATCAACTCGCACACTTAGTGCTACGTAATCAAATCGCACACTTAGTGCTACATAGTCAAACTCGCACACTTAGTGCCGCATGGTCAATTCGCACACTTAGTGCATCATATTCATTTCGCACACTTAGTGCAACATAGTCAAATCGCACACTTAGTGCTGTACAATTTAATCCCGCGCACTTAGCGCCAATCTCATGGTCATAAATGGTTATACCCGCACGTTTAGTGCCGAGATCAACAATTCAGTACATCTTACCTCTTTTCTTTTCATTCAACAATTTCATCATCACATACGTACATGCATATATATATATATGTATATTTATTCATTCCATTCAGTATCAATACATAAACATTATGACCATTTGAAATAATACCAACTACATGCTTAATGACTTACCTCGTGTTGGGTAAGACGGTTCCAACTCGGCTACTCGATGACCTTTTTTTTGCCTTTGCTCGATTCACCTCCTTTAACTCCTTGAGCTAAATCAAACAAATTTAACTCATTAAGGTCTCATTTTGCTAGCTTATGGCCGAATATGACAAGGAGTTTGATGGGTCATATGGCCACCTTTTAGCTCAAATACACAATGGTCATATGCATTTTTAATCACATCAAATGATTCAATACAATTCACTCGAACCTCAAAGAGAACATCAAGGTACTTAGTCCATATACACATTAGACATTAGAGTCACATATGTACGAATTCACGAATCGAATTCGACATATTAGCTAATTTTCCCTTTAGCCGAACCTTCTAAGTCAAGATAAAGCCATCAACATGCTTACCTTTGGCCGAACATACACATCAACTTAGGTGCTCATTTATGTGGCCGAACACACACATGTCTATGTTAAGGCCGATTGCAACACTCAATACATCCTACAAGTATGGACACTTGCATTGACTAAACACCATTTCTATTATTTTTACTCCAAAGCCGAATGCCTCTCAAGCCCTAAGCTCATGATCCTTTCATCATTAAGCAAGTGTTATAGCACAACTAACATCCATTTTCAATTTGAACACCAACATAAAAATATTAAACATGAAAATCCATAGCCGAAACCTATACATGACATTACTCATTCCACCCATCGAAACAATATTTGTTCAAGACATCAAGCATTTTTATTTGGGTATTACATATATGAGCATTTAGAATTTATATTTTTAGCAAGATCAATTTCTTTCCTCAACACATTCTTCATCAAAACTTAAAGGAAGTAATCAAATTTCCTTCTTTAATAGCCATAGCCGAATGCTCCATTCATCCATCAAAGTTAAAAATTTGCATGGTCTAAGTAAGAACCATGATAATTAACCTAAATCAAGCTAAAATTTCACAACTTTAACACAATATACTAACCTTATTAAGCATTCAAATGGCCGAAAGTTCTTTGCCCCTATTCCTTCCTTCACATTCGGCTTAGAAGAAACAAAGATGAACACTTAGTTTTCTTCACCCATTTCCCCCCTTCTCAAGCTTCAAGTGACCGAATGTTTGCCCCAATTCTTTCTTTCAATCCGGCCAAGAAGACAAAGATGATGCTTTGTCTTCATTACTTTTCTTTTTATTCTTTCTTTAATCTATTTCCTTTCTTTTGCATAAAATAATGGCCATTTAATTAAGATTTAATACATATTATATATATATGACCATCATGGCCGGCCACCACTTAAAATAAAAGGGGTATTTGACATGCAAGTACAACTATTTGCAACATGCATAAATGGGCCACCTTACATTAGCCTAGCATATTTCTAAATTTTCTCACATAAGTCCTATTTAATAAAATTTCACTTACAATTTACAAAATTCAACCATGAAATTTTAACACATGCATATATACATATTCTAGACAATAAATATCACATTCAAACATTTCGGTGACTCGGTTTAGCGGTCCCGAAACCACTTCCCGACTAGGGTCAATTTTGGGCTGTCACACGATCTTTGTTTACGTTTATAATCAAAGTGAATGAGATAATTAAATGTTTAGTTCGATAATACCTCTTAGCCTTAATCCGACGATCGGATTCGAGCTAGGGGTTACATTTTATTGGTATCAGAGCTATGATTTAGTCGATTCTAAGACTAACGTAGCATAAATGAGTCTAGCTATACATGCCATATAGTGTTAATACGATAGTGTGTTGATTTCTGACTGTTAAAAATGTGTTTTCGTATAGTAATGGATCTCGATCCCGATCAAGCAGTAGCTGATGATGTAGAGAGTGTAGCGCCTGCTCCCGCACAAGGGACAGCGCCAATGGACTCTCAACCTGTGACACCCCTAATCTGACCCTAGTCGAAAAGTGGTTTCGGGACCACAAAACCGAGTTTTATAAATAATTGAAAGTTATATTCTATGTTCATGAGGTGAGTAAATGCATGTGTAAAAATTTCAAGCATTAATTTTGCCATTTGTATGTGAAATTTTGAAACGGGACTTATGTGAAACATTGGTAAAATAGGTTAGGTAAATATATAAAGTGATCTAATAGAGCATGTATTCAAAAATGTGGACTTGCATGTCAATTAGACCATTTTTGAATGTAAATGGCCGGCCAACACATGCATGTAACAATGTGTTCTCTTGTCTCTATTTTTAATTGGTGGGAATTATGTATAATAAAGACATAAATAAACATTTTATTATAAAATGATTTTTATATATTGAAATAATAAATTTATATTAGCAGTGGTGATAAAAACAAAGTTCCATCATCTTTTTTTTCATCTTGCCGAAACCATAAGGAAAAGAAAAAGAAAAATGGAAGAAAGAACACCTAAGGCATTCGGCCATCTTGTGTTGGGAATTAAGGTATGATTTCATATGTTTTTCTTTGGATTTTGAGAAATTTAAATTGGTTTTAGAGCTCCTAAAATGACCCATGTATGTGATTTTGTGTTTGTGAAGCATGAAGCATTCGATCATGAGCTCAATAGGTTACATTGTGTATGTTTTGATAATTTGTAAGGAGAAATGTTTCTAATTGAGTATAAACAAACTAAATTACTATATGTGGCTCAAATGAGCTTGAGTAGTCGGCTAATGAAGTTAGTTGAGTTTTAATACTTGCTTAATAATGAAAAGAACATGAGCTTAATGCTCAAATAGCATTCGGCTTTGGACTAAGTTAAATTAGTTAGGAAATGAGTTCCAAGATAGTGAATTATGTGTTAAAAGAGGGATTTAGGTTGTATATACGTGTTTAGATTGAAAACAAGAGGCTATGTTAGCTAATTGAGGGATTCGGCCATAGTATTATAGTGAATAATAATTTGAACAAGGGTTTTAATTGTATGATAGGTTTTCGGATATGGTTGATTGGATAATAAATTGGTGTGGATGTTTTGAATGAGATATGTACAATTATAAGTTAAATTTAAGGTTTGTTAAATTTGTCCTTATCATTGCCGAATGAGTTCAATGGCTAAAGAAAATTGTTAAGTGCTTAGTTAATGTGCATTCAGTCATTTAGGATGAGTATGCATTTGATAATGTTTTGATACTTTGAAATGGAATTTAATTATTAAATGAGTTATAAGCTTGTTGAATTTTGAGATGTAATTGGGAGTAAATTTGACATGAGCATATTTTGTTAATGACATATTGATAAATGTTGAGTTACGATACCATGATATTAAGCTTAAAGGCATTCGATCATGAGATGGATTAAGGTGAACTAAATGATATTCGGCAATGGTACTTTTTACATGAGGAATTCGGTGTTAATTGTATTAAATAAGGTTGAGGTACTTGCCAAATGTGTTTATAATTAAGTAAGGTTAATAATAGAGCAATGAGTGGCTAGTAGAATCTAGTTAGTCTTCTTGTTATATTCGGCCATGAGTTTGTATAATTGGTTTGTAATAGATTCAATTTGTTTATTCAAGCTCAAGAGCTTAGGGAGTCTAATTCGGATAAGAGAAAAAGCTACCTAACTGAATAGTCAATCTGTAATCGTTCGGCAATTTTCGAGGTAAGTTCTTAAGTAATTGAGTTTGATTCCTTTGTAAGTTTTAAGTTTTAAAACGGGATGAGTATGAATTATGTATATACGTTAAGGTCAATGACTTTTCTAAATGACGGCATATATGATACTATGTTTTAAATATGTGAATGAGAACTTTACAGAGTAAATTGTATAAATCTGCTAGGGACAGCAGCAGTAGCATGTTTTGGAAAAATTACCATAAATTGTGGGAGTTGAGTTAAAGGCTGAATAAATTATGTAATTAAAGCTTGATGCGTCTAGTTTCGTATAAAAGAAATCGTGTAAGTAAAGGGGTTGCCGATAATGAGATTTTCAAAGTTGTGTGAGACAGAGTCAGAATGGCTCCTAAATCCCCTGTTCAGTATTTGGAAAATCATTATAAATCGTACAAAAATGAATATAAGATAAAATTATATGCTTAGACTCCTTAATGAGTCTAGTTTCAAACAAAATAAATGAAAACATATTTTGAATTCGGTACAATGAGAAATTAAAATCTTAGTGAAGAGTAGTTAGAGTAGTCAAGCAGTAAAATAGGGGAAACTTTAAGAAAAATATGGTATTGATTGGCCAAACCAAAAATTCTGAAAATTTCGTAGCCCCAGTTACAAATAATTTAACGACTGTTGCTTAGGAAAACAGCTTGTAGAGAATTTGTGGTTATGTTGTAAACATGGATAAAACTTGTTTTAGTTGCTCATAAGCTATTGTTTAAACCCATACGTGAATTCTAAATTGTGATATTGTAAAATGATATATGAGTGTTAGATGGATCTTTGATATTAAAATTTGTGAAATTGTAAGTTTATAAGTATTCGAATATGAAATGATAGTATGGCATGAAATTGAATTATTCATTGGAAAATGATAGATGTAGATTCAGCCAAGACAAAGTGTATACATGAAAGTATATGTGGTATGTGAAGTATATTTGGATAATTGTGATGTGAATACATGAAAATTTATATTTTGATTTAGGATTTTATGAGATGAATGTGAATGTGTATATATGAGATAAGGCCTAATGGCCAATGTGATGAATGTGAACATGCATATGTGTGATAAGGCTGAATGGCCAATGTGATGAATGTGAACATGCATATATGTGATAAGGCCGAATGGCCAATGTGATGAATGTGAACATGCATATGTGTGATATGGCCGAATGGCCAATGTGATGAATGTGAACATGCATAAATGTGATAAGGCCGAATGGCCAATGTGATGAATGTGAACATGCATATGTGTGATAAGGCTGAATGGCCAATGTGATGAATGTGAACATGCATATGTGTGATAAGGTAGAATGGCTAATGTGATAAACGTGGAAGTGTATATATGTGGCGAAGCCGAATGGCTAATGTGAGATTTGTATGAGATGTGTATATATATATTGTGGCCAAATGACAGACGGCGGAAGGTGTGTTTTATTAGATATTTGATGAGGTAAATGAATTACAGATATGATAGTCGATGTGAATGTTGTAACATGTGAATAAATATGCATGAAACTCTATGATGTAAACCCGGGATTAAAGACCAGATGACCATATGTGGTGACTATATCTGGGTTAAGACCCGCTGACTTTGTGTGGAGATTTCATCTGAGCTAAAGGTCTCGTCGATAATCCGAGTAGAGTTTAAAGCTATAAGACTTCGCAATAAGAATTGCTTATAAATATATTCAATACGAAAGGTTGAACAGGTATGTACTCCAAGTTTATATGTGAGCTTGATTTGAACTAAATCATAAGGTAGTTATGTGATGCATACGTGAGCAATTATACAATATATCTATGTCACATGAGCAATCTATGAGACTATTCCTATGATTATGTGACATCGGATCAGTGTGAGGGGTTATGTGAAATTATACAATATATCTATGTCACATGAGCTCACTTTTATGTGAAAGTTTATCTGCCTATTATATATGATGAGATATGTATATTCGGTAAAGGGATGGTATGCCCGAAGGAAGAGTGAAATAAAAATACGAACAACTATATTAAAGTTTGATTGTTATCTGTTGACACTGCTTAAAACTTACTAAGCATTGTAATGCTTACTCCGTTTACTTTGTTTCCTCTATTTTATAGATCTTATTTGAAAGCTACAGGCTCGGGGATCGTCAGCAACTAGTCACACTATCACTATCCACTGCTTGTTACTGTTATGTTTTGAATTATTTTATGGCATGTAAAGAATAGACCAGTGGCTGAAGAATATTTTGGTTAATGTATATAAGCCATGCGAAAATGGTATCTTTTGAATGTGTACTTATAGAAGTTTAAATTGTATCCCTGACTGTCTTTAGTATTTACCTAAAGGAATGTTCTTTATTAAAAAAAATTTGAAATTTTTACTGTTCTGATATGAGTTTCAAGTCCAGTAACGCCCCTTTACCTATTCCAGCGACGGATACGGGATAGGGGTGTTACAGAACCTATTGCAAGCAATCAAAATGACGAGGCTAGACAAGCCTTTTATAATGTAATGAATGATTGGTTTAACCAATACATTCGAACTAATGCGGCTACTCCACAACCCCCACTTCCGACAAATACGCCCCTTACACCCACTATACCTCTGGTAATTGATCAGATGAGGTTGAATAAGCCCCCGGTTGACAGAATTCGAAAGCACGGGGCTACTGAATTTAAAGCTACAGACAGTGATGATGCCGAGCAAGTTGAATTTTGGTTGGACAACACTATTCGAGTACTTGATGAACTATCTTGCACACCCGATGAATGCCTGAAATGTGCTATATCTTTGCTATGTGATTCTGCCAATTATTGGTGGAATACATTGGTTTCTGTTGTACCCAGAGAGCGGGTGACGTGGGAGTTCTTCCAAACTAAATTTCGAAAAAAGTATATCAGTCAGAGGTTCATCGATCAGAAACGGAAAGAATTTCTTGAACTTAAACAAGGTTCCATATCAGTTACTGATTATGAACAGAAGTTCGTCAAACTTAGCAGATATGCTCGAGAATGTGTATCGTCTGAGGCTATTATGTGTAAACACTTTGAACACGGTTAAATGAAGATATTAAAATGTTTTTTGGTATTCTTGAAATCAGAAAGTTCGTAGTACTTGTTGAGCGAGCTTGCAAAGTCGAGAAGCTTCGTAAATAAAAAAGGAAAGCTGATGTTAGAGGTAGAGAGTTTCGTAAAAGATCTTCGGGAAAACCTTTTCAGCAATCATCGAAGATATTTCGAGATGATTTGGGCCGATCTAAGAACACTTCAGGTTTTTCCAGATGAGACCGTGATCGGCCTCCTATGAGTACGCGAGCCACTTCAGTTGCCAGTGTTGGAAATGATCGTCGGGATAGGACCGAGTGCAAGTTTTGTGGGAAATGGCATTCGAGAAGTTGTAGATTTCATGATCACTCCTATTATAGATGCGGAACACCCGACCACTTCATCAAAGGCTGCCCGAAATTGTAAGAGCAAAATGTGAATCAGAGTGAGAAACCAGGAACTGCTACAGCTCGAGGTAGACCATCTAAGAATACGGGGAATGCTAGAGGCGGTCAGAGAGGGTCTAGAGATGCTACGACCAGATCCGAGGCTCGTGCTCCTGCTAGAGCTTATGCCATACGGGCACGCGAGGATGCTTCTTCGCCTGATGTTATTACCGGTACTTTCACTCTCTTTGATACTATTGTGATTGCATTGATTGACCCTGGTTCTACTAATTCATATGTATGTGAGACTTTAGCATCCAGTAAGACTCTACCTGTTGAGTCTACTGAGTTCATGATTCGAGTGTTTAATCCCTTGGGTCGATATGTGCTAGTCGACAAAGTGTGCAGGAAATGTCCCCTAATAATCTGAGGTTCCTGTTTTCTGGTCAATTTGATGCTTTTACCGTTTGATGAATTTGATGTTATTCTCGGTATGGATTGGTTGACCGTACATGATGTAGTTGTGAATTGCAAAAGAAAGACTATTGATTTGAGATGTGCAAATGATGAGATAATACGAGTTGAGTCTACTGGCTTGAATGGGTTACCCGCAGTAATATCTTCGATGTTGGCTCAGAAATATGTAAAAAAGGGGTGTGAAGCACATCTTGCGTACGTACTTGATAGTAAAGAGTCAGAAAAGAAACTTGAATCAGTGCCAGTGGTTTGTGAGTATTCGGATGTTTTTCTTGAGGAGTTACCGGGATTACCACCTGTTCGAGAGGTAGAGTTCGGCATTGAACTTGTACCTGGGACTACACCAATTTCGATAGCTCCGTATCGTATGGCACCAACCGAATTGAAGGAATTGAAAGCTCTGTTGCAAGAGTTGACGGATAGAGGTTTTGCTCGACCGAGTTTCTCACCTTGGGGTGCACCAGTATTGTTTGTGAAAAAGAAAGACGGAACCATGAGAATGTGCATTGACTATCGTCAATTAAACAAAGTGACAATAAAGAACAAATATTCATTACCGCGTATTGATGATTTGTTTGATCAGCTGAAGGGAGCCTCAGTTTTTTCAAAGATAGATTTGAGATCGGGTTATTATCAGTTGTGAGTTCGAGACTCAGATGTGCCTAAAACTACTTTCAGAACGAGATATGGTCACTACAAGTTTTTAGTAATGCCGTTTGGGCTCACTAGTGCCCCTGCGGTATTTATGGACTTGACTTCAGAAAGTATTTGGACCGGTTTGTAGTTGTGTTTATAGACAACATTTTGATCTATTCGCGAGATGAAACTGAACATGCCGAGCACCTGAGATTAGTGTTGCAGATTTTACGGGACAAGCAGTTATATGCTAAGTTCAGTAAATATGAATTCTGGTTGAGAGAAGTTAGCTTTTTGGGGCATGTGGTATCCGCATCGGGTATTCGTGTTGATCCGAGTAAAATATCAGCCATACTTGATTGGAAGCCTCCTAGAAATGTTACTGAAGTTTGGAGCTTTTTGGGACTTGCCGGTTACTACAGACGGTTTGTAAAGGGTTTCTCGATGATAGCCACACCAATGATGAAGCTACTTCAGAAAGATGTTAAGTTCGAATGGTCAGAAAAGTGCCAGAAAAGTTTCGACCAACTGAAAACCTATTTGACTGAAGCTCCAGTGTTAATGCAGCCTGAATCTGGTAAAGAGTTTGTTATTTACAGTGATGCGTCCTTAAATGGGCTTGGTTGTGTATTGATGCAAGAAGGTCGAGTTGTAGCTTACGCTTCGAGGCAATTGAAGACACATGAGAAAAACTATCCGACCCATGATCTCGAATTAGCTGCCATTGTATTTGCTTTGAAAATATGGCGACACTACTTGTTTGGAGAGAGGTGTCATGTATATTCGGATCACAAAAGCATCCAATATTTGATGACTCAAAGAGATTTGAATCTGAGACAAGGACGTTGGCTTGAATTGTTGAAAGATTATGAGCTTGTCACTGACTATCACCCGGGAAAGGCTGACGTGGTTACCGATGCTTTAAGTCACAAGTCACTGTTTGCTTTGCGAGCGATGAATGTACACTTGTCCGTTTCATCCGATAATGTGTTAGTAGTAGAATTAAAAGCCAAACCGTTATTGATTCATCAAATATGTGAAACTCAAAAAGTCGATGATGAATTAATTGCTAAACGAGCTGAATGTATTTCGAATATGGATTCAGAATTTCAAATTGATGACAATGATTGTTTGAGGTTCAAAAGTCGATTGTGTGTTCCAAGAAATTCGAAACCTATTTTGATAATTTTGAACAAGGCTCATAATAGTCGAATGTCGGTCCATCCTGGTAGCACGAAAATGTACAATGATCTAAAACGTCAGTATTGGTGGTATGGTATGAAACGTGATATATCTGACTTTGTATCGAAGTGTATAATTTGTCAATAAGTGAAATCAGAACATCAAGTGCCTTCAGGGTTACTTCAACCGATCATGATACCCGAGTGGAAGTGGGATCGAGTTACGATGGATTTTGTGTCTGGGTTACCTTTGTCACCGAGTAAAAAAGATGCGATATGGGTTGTTGTGGATAGATTGACTAAATCAGCTCATTTCATTCCAGTACGTACAGATTTCTCACTTGATAAGTTAGTCGAATTGTATGTCTCTCAGATTGTCAGATTACACGGGGTACCTGTTTCTATTGTTACACGGGGTATCTGTTTCTATTGTGTCGGATAGAGATCCGAGATTCACATCACGATTTTGGAAGAAATTGCAAGAAGCATTAGGTACCAAGTTGCATTTTAGCACCGCTTTTCATCCCCAGACCGATGGTCAATCCGAGCGGATAATTCAGATACTCGAGGATATGTTGAGATGTCGCATCCTTGAGTTTAGTGGTTCATGGGAATGGTATTTGCCTTTGATTGAATTCGCTTACAACAATAGTTTTCAATCAAGCATTAAATGTTACCTTACGAGGCTTTGTATCATCGTAAATGTCGTACACCGTTGTTTTGGACCGAGCTCAGTAAAAGTAAAATCTTCAGGGTTGATTTGATTAAAGATGCTGAACAAAAAGTAAAAGTGATCCGTGAAAGTCTGAAAGTAGCTTCAGATCGTCAAAAGTCATATGCGGATTTAAAACGAAAAGACATTGAGTATCTGGTCGGAGACAAAGTATTTCTTAAAGTTTCACCTTGGAAAAAGGTGCTCAGATTTGGTCGTAAGGGCAAATTGAGTCCAATGTTCATCGAGCCGTATGAAATATCCGAACGAATTGGGCCGGTAGCATACAGATTGATTTTGCCCCCTGAACTTGAAAAGATTCTCAATGATTTTCATGTTTCGATGCTTCGACGTTATAGATCCGATCCATCGCATGTTATTAGTCCATCAGAGGTTGAGATTCGATCTGATTTGAGTTACGGAGAAGAACCAGTTCATATTTTGGCTCGTGAAGTAAAGGAACTACGAAATAAGAAAATCTCATTAGCGAAAGTACTGTGGCTCAAACACGGGGTTGAAGAAGCGACTTGGGAGCCAGAAGACTCAATGAAAGAACGTTATCCTAACTTATTCACCGGTAAGAATTTTCGGGGACGAAAATTTCTTTGGAGGGGAGAGTTGTGACAGCCCTAATTTGACCCTAGTCGAAAAGTAGTTTTGGAACCACAAAACCGAGTCATTAAATAATTAACCGTTATATTTTATGCTTATTATATGTGTAAACGCATGTGTGAAAGTTTTGTGCTTTGATTTTGTCAAATGTATGTACAATTTAGTAAATAGGATTTATGTGAGACACTTTTGAAATGTGATAGGTTAATTTAAAATGGTCTACTAATGCATGTTATAAAAAAAGTGGACTTGCATGTCAAATTATCCATTTTTTTTATAGTGGTCGGCCATGTTGTTGATTAATATATTATATGTATTTTCCATTAACATTATTTTCAACTAAATGAATTAAAGAATGAATAAATGAATAAAGGGTAATAAAATAATGGGTTAGTGGGAGGAGAAACCAAAATTTGGTTCATCTTTGTTCCTCCATTGCTGTAGCTAGAAGAGAGGAAGAAGAAAATTCTTGTTAAAATTTCGGCTAAGGAGATTGCTAGAATAAGGTATGTACAATGCCACTCTTGGAAATTTATGCATAATTTGGATGGTTAGTTTGAATTCTACCTATTTCATGGTTCGAATTTTTGTTATTTGGGAGGATTGAAATTCGGCCAAGGAGTTTGAAATTCTTAGTAGATGTTTTGATGTCATTAATATGTTTGAAGTGTTTTGAAAGAAATTACTTGTGTATTTTAGGGTAGTTTCTTAGTTCCTCCATAACCCATGTGCAAATTTTCATTTTGGTAGCTATGGGAGCAATTGGCCATGAGAGGATTTTTCATTTGGAAATGATACTTTGATGTTTTGTTTTGAATTAATAAAAGTACTCCATTCGGTTGAAATTATAAAAGTATGTTAAGTTTAAAAAAAATAAAATAAAATTTTGTGTATCTAATTTGAAATGGCCGAATGGATTATATAAAGTGATTTGAGATTTTGGATGCCTTGTTTTGTGACATTCGGCTATGATAAAAAAAATGATTGTATCGGGGATTTTAGAGATGTGAATTGGTAGGTGATATGTATTTAAATTGTTTATTAAGGTGTTGGCTATATGGTTAAAAATGTGCACATGAAAGTATAATAGGTCAAATGAATTTTATGTTTCTATATGTATGATTTAGTTGATGGTGTGATATATTAGCATACTTGGATATTGATGTTCGTGTGTCTCGTGTTAATATGATAATCGGCCATAAGCATGATTAAATGGTTCAGTCATTATTTGGCATAGGTGAAACCTATATGAATTTGTAACATTCGGTCATAAAATGGAATTAAATATGAAGGCTAAGTTTGAGTAGTTAAGGCCAAATGGGTTATAGATTAAACATAAACGGATTACGATATTGAATGTTCGCAGTAAACCATTGTTGAGTAAGTACTATACATTTAAGATGTTCAGGTACGTATTACTTACACATCGGTGAATTGATTTCGAAGTGAATCATTAGCATCAAAGAAGAATATATATATAAATGTGATTGATGGTTATATTTACGAATATGAGAATGATTTAATCGGTCATGGTATATTTGTATATGAATTATATGTTAAAATTACTTTATGACACATGTACATTCAGTCAATGATTTTGTGAATTATTAGTATTAAAGAATGATACTTAAGTGTGAATGATTGTTATATCTACGAGTAAAACAATGACCTATTCGGTCAAATGTTGTTAATATATGAGATTATCTGATTTAAATGCATCATATGAACTTTAAGTAAAAGAAAAATATGTGCTGAGAATCTATGTTTATGTTTATGTGTATTCGGCCATGTTTATGTGTATTCGGCCATGAAGCAAATTTGAATTGAGATTAGGTTTGTTTAAATAAATGTTTCGATGTTCGATAAGTCTTAATTGTTTGTGATGCTTAAAACTTACTAAGCTTTGAAAGCTTACTCTGTTCTTTATTTCTCTATTTTATAGATTTTTTATCTTGGCCACCGACTCGGGGATCGTCAGGAGTTCATCACACTATCGATCTTTTTGGTACAATTATATTTTGGACTCGATATGGCATGTATAGGTTAGGCTGATGATAACGATCTTTTGAAATTGTAAATATTTTGGCCATATGAAAATGGCATATAATTTAAATATCTGTATGTATTTTAGCTCGATCTTTGTTTATGTTTATAGTCAATGTGAATGAGATAATTAAATGTTTAGTTCGGTAATACCTCTTAGCCTTAATCCGGCAATCGGATTCGGGCTAAGGGTGTTACAATAGAAGCAAGCGGGACTAAAACTGTTAGGCCAGAGGATGCAAGGGACAACCTAAGAGGGGGAACTAAAAATGAGCCATCGGAGCTAGGTAGGGGCAGGCCAACACGACGTGCTTTCTTAAAAGGACCAAAGAATACAGGTCCGTATGATATTGGACCATATGTTGGCTAGAATGAGACTTAATTTTCTTAGACCAGGGGTTTGGACTAAAATATGGGGCCAGTTAGAAAAACTGGTGGGCTAGAGAAACTCAATTGTGGTTGAGACCCAACATAAAAAGAGGAATATTTTGAAATAGGGTTATAGCCCCCCGTTGAAAGCCTATTCGCCATTGAAAAACCTTTAAACGGCCTATCAAATCGATAGTAGCATCGTTGGGCAACATGCCCTATCCAGCCATACAACTGATGTTGCGGATGGCCACGACTACTCCAGCCGCGAGTATAGTAAGAACCATAACCACCACGATGTGAAAAACTAGTCATACAAGAATCAGCCATTGTGACATTTTGTTTAGTAGAAGACAACATGAACTGAGCAGGAGCTTGTTGAACCAGATTCGTCTGAATAGGAACCTCAGAGGCGAACTGTTTCTGTCTAGTTTCGCACTCAAAAAGCATGTTGAGAAGTCAATCCAAATGTAATGGCTCAGACACAAATGAGACGATAGTTAGAACAAACTTAAATTCCACCGAAAGGCCAGTAAGAATGATATCTACTTGTTTATCATTGGAGACAGTATAGATAAAGGCATTGAGCAAATCACAAATGCCCTTAATTTTAGTCAGATATTCCTTCACCTAAAGATGACCTTTCTTTAGAGAATGCAAGATATGCTTGAGCTAGGAAACCTTAGCACTAGAAGCGGTGACGAACAGGAAGCATGCCTTACTCCAAACGGCGTAAGCGATGTTCGCACCTATAAAACATAATAACACATTGCTACTGACAGTTGATAAGAGCCAAGAAGCCAAGAGTTTGTCTTGTTGACAATAAGAGGCGAAATCAGGTTAAGAAATTAACTTCCCTTCTTGATCCAGCACAAAATGAGAAGAAATAGTAAAGGTTCCAATGACATAGTCAGTGAGTGTAACGACCCAAAATTTACGGTTATTGAAAAATGCATTTTCAGGTCTTTGTTTTCAAAAAATGAATTCGTAAATATTTATTAAAAATATTTACGAAGATTATTTGTGTGGTTAATTAGGTTTTGGTTAGAGGAATTAGCTTGAGTTAAGGTTAATTAGGTATAAGGATTAGATTGAACATAGTGTAAAAGTTTAATTATAGACTAGAGGAAATTTAAGGGACTAAATTAGCAATTAAACCATAAGTGCCAAGTGTGTGGTAATAGTGAAATACATGTGGAAAAATAAAATACATAAATTAGTAATAATTACTTATTTACTTATTATATAAGTAAACATTATTTTATTATTAAATTATTATTATATTACATTATTAAAATAAAACATAAAATAAAATAAAACATAAAAAAAGAAACAAAGAACAAAGAAATAGAATTGAAACAGGGGAAAGAAATGAGAAAAAGAAAGAAAGAAAAGAAAAAGGGAAATTAGGGTTTTAAAGGTTCCAAGTTCAAGTGGTAAGTCAATTTAATCATTTTTCTTATAATTTTGATGTTTTTAGAATCCTAGAACAAAATACTACCTGATTGATGTTGAAATTTTGAAAGTTAATGGATTTCTAGATGTTGTTCATGTTGAATAAATTGAAATATTAGAGTTTGAATTGATAGAGTTTCAAGTTAGAATTGAGAAATGCATTGAATGGTAAAATAAATTATAGGTTTTTAATTAATAGGGACTAAATTGAGAGAATTTTGAAGTTAGGGTTTATGGTAAATTTTGAAAGTTGAAATTAGTCTAAAGTGGGATTTGAATGAAAATATGAAATTAGTTTCAAATAAAAATAAAGTTAGTTTTGATTAATGGATTAAATTGAAATGTGAGCTAAGGTAAGAAATGATGAAATTATTATATCATACATGTTTCTTTTTATTAAATAGTATAGGAAAGTCATTTGATTGTTTTTTTTTAACATATCAATGTTATATGTTTTATATGAAAGTGAAAAGAAAGAAAAGAAAGGAGAGGACTTAATTGAAGAAAAAGGAAAAGAAAAGGCTAAGGAGTGAAGGAAGATATTATCTCAACCTTTTTGTTGTAAGTACTACAAGAATTTTAAATTATTTTTATTTAAATGCTTATATTGTAGTATAGAAATACTTAGAAATAAAAATGTAAAATATATATTTAAATTTATAAATAGAAAAAAATAAAAAATAATAGATTATGAAATTATAAAATTTGTAAAGAAAATTATAGATGGAGAATATAAGATGGTATATTGTTTGAACATTAAGTAATAATGTTGTGACCATATATATGTGAAAAAGGAGTGATATTTGTGAATTGTGAATTGTGAAATGTGCACTAAATTGTAATGCTGGAGAAATGAGAAGTCTTTTTCAAAATATTTATGTAAAGTATTTAAATGTATGAAATTTAGTTTTAATGCCCAAGTAGACAGAATTTAGAACTACTAGGATATTAGTGGCATGCCAGTAAGGAACCTTAGCGCGTTATCTAATTATTAACATGTTAGTGCTCTCTGATTATTAGCACGTTAATGCTCTCTGATTATTAGCATATTAGTGCTCTCCGTTTAGCACATTCATACTCTCTGTATAGCACTTTAGTGCTCTCTGTTCATTAGTGCATAATAATTCACCTCTGTATTTGTTCCACATATCCGATGTGTTCTATAAAGTCTACTTTAGGCTAAGAATATGAGTTGTGAACAAAAGCGAATCATCAATGTGTTAAGGTAAGTTTTATAACTTACAAAAAGATAAATTAAATTTTATTAATATAAGGCATAGCTAAAGAAACTTATATGTGTGTAAATATGTATTAATGGAATAGGTTTAAAATATTTTATTAGGATTTATTTACCTATTTATTCTTGTAATGCTTACTAAGCCTTCATCAGCTTAATGCATTTAATTTTAACGCGTAGGTACAATTAGACTCGAAGAGGTAGAGTCGGGTTAGAAGATCTCTCATCTCATCACATCCTCAAGAGCTTCAAAAGTAGGTACCATATTTTGAATTAAAATGGCATGTACGTAGGAAGTTTAAATGTGCTCCCATGTATTAGGGACTAAAATGTAAACTCTTGAAATTCTATCTATTTTGAGTTACTTGAAATGAATTAGTGAAATTATAAGTATGTTTGCAAATATGGTTGGTAAGTTAAAATACTTATGGTTGGTAAGTTAAAATACTATGTACAAATATTTTAATTAAATAGTATCTAGCCATAACCGTTTTGACACTAAATGTAATAGTCTTATACCGGGTCTCTATGATTGGACTGGGTATAGGGTTGTTACAGTGAGCTCATATCCATCGACGATGAGCATGACTTGTTATTGCCATTAGACAAAGGTGTTCTCTTGAAGCTTGATAGCGTCATGCCGGAGAAACAAATGCACAACTCGGTAAGCATTATCTCCATCAGAAAAACATGACGACAATGATCTGTTGACACGAGCTAAATTTTAGTGAGACACACCTTCATTTGTGGAGGTTTTGGGATGAACTGTAGTCATTGAGCACAATGGAAAACAATCCAGAAAATAGCTCTAATACCATGAAAGAATCTCACAAACAAACACAATAACCTTAAAATAATATACTTTAATTTCTTAGTAACAAACTGAGAAAATAGCTTGAGATTTCTTTTGAACGAGATAAAACCAAGAAAATCGCCTATGAACATCCACAAACAAAACATAATACTACCAATTGGACTCAAAATTAATATAGAAATATTATTTAAATTTTTATTATTACATTTATTATATCTTATTCTTTTATTTTAGGAATTTTTTTATTATGATTTTTTTTTACTCAAAAGGAAATTTCGAAAGGTATAAAGTATGTTTTATAAATATTCTAGGATTTTTTTTATAATTCTATTTGAATAATTTTTAAAACATAAATTAATTATTATTTGCATATTATTTTTGAAAATTACAGTATCATACATTATACTTAATTTTAAATTATATGAAAATATTAATATTGTTATTATAATGGATTAATTTTTTTTAAAACTAAGCTAAAGCTTAATTGCATTTTGGATATTAATTAAGTTTAAAATGATTTCCTTGTTAAATTTAATATTGATACTTATTTAAGATATTTTAATATAAAGAAATATGAAATGTTGAAAATTTTATATTAAAGTAGATTTATTTAACTATGACAACAAAGATTATTTGTCAATTTTTTCTTTATATTACTTTAATATATATATTAGATATACCAGTTTCTTTTACCTATGCAGTGCACAGGTTAGTTTGATTTATTAACCTTAACCAAATTGATGTTTAGTTAATTTGTGACACCAATTCAATTACACAGTTACATAATATTTTGAATTATTATTACTCCAATACCCTAAATCTTTAAATCGAAAAATGTATATCCTCTATAGTATTAATAGGCGCTCCCCTTATTATTTTCGACATCATAGAATTTAAGTTAGCAAATCACAGGAGAATAGTGTAAAAATGTCTTCTCTATGAAAATGTTGGTATTGTGGATTCCTGTAACGCCCCGTACCCGAGACCGTCGCTGGAGTCGAACACGAGGTGTTAACAGACTTAATTCATTACTTAAACAGCTCAAACAATTTATTTTTTAAATTTTCAGTCAAGCTAGCAATCAGCATCACAGTCGCTTAAAAATTCACATCTCGAGTTCCAAAACTCGAAATCCAATTCTGTAAATTTTCCCTAAAACTACACTCATATATATATTTACTAATTTGTTTCTAGAATTTTTGGTCTAGTAAATTAGTACATTTTATTAGTTAAAGTCTCCCCTGTTTCAGGGTTTGACTGCTCTGACCTCTGTGTATTATGAATCAGATATCTCCTTGTAAAGAGTTTCAATGAATATGCCGTTTGTTTCTAATAAAACTAGACTCAATAAGGAATCTGTAAATATAAATCATGACTTATAATTATCTTTGAAAAATTTATGGTGAATTTCCAAAGTCAGAATAGGGGATCCAAAAATCGCTCTGGACCTGTTTCACAAAATTTTAAACATCTCATAAAATATAACTCATATACCTGTTTTGTTCCATCCATATGAAAATAGACTCATAATTATTCAATTCCATATTTTATTCATCATCTAATTGTATCTCTACTATTTTTAATGATTTTTCAAACTCACATCACTGTTGCTGTCTAAATCTATTTTATGGTAAATTTTACCTATTTCATGGTTTCCATGGATTAGCTAGCAATTTAGCATACATAACACCAAATATGACCATGATTAGCCATTCCAATGGCTAATCATTACCAAGCATTTCCATATCACTCAATAACCGTATCATAAGACCATATATACAAAATGATTATAATGCTATACATGCCATACTCAAAATATACAAGCCATTATGCCAAGATGGTATACGGATAGTGTGAGTGTGCCTCCGACCGTTCCCGATTTCTGAGCTGGCTTGTCAACACTACAAGGAATGAAAAGGAGGGAGTAAGCATAAATGCTTAGTAAGCTCACATGCAAATAGCAAGTAACACAACTATATACGCAAACATAAAACATCATTTGCATAATCATCACCGAGACATTCATATCACATTTTCATTTATCATCTTACCATATTGTTGTTATATCGAGTTTTCAACTCGAGGGTTAAGTACATACCTGTTCAAAGTATTCATTTCACAACACTTACCAATACGTCCCTTTCATCTCGAGTATTCCTCCATTTGAGTAGAATTTTACCCGTTGAACACATCGGAATATAATTCGGATACATGGGAAGTTTGCACATAAGTGATACATATGTAGCCAAGCTACCATGTAACCCGCCCATAAGTGAAATCGGACTCAACTCAACGAGCTCGGGCGTTCGCATCCATAAGTGAACTCAGACTCAACTCAACGAGCTCGGATGCCTAGTTACATCTCTCGAACTCAGACTCAACTCGACGAGTTCGGACATCGCATCCATAAGTGAACTCGGACTCAACTCAACGAGTTCGGATGCCCAAATATCCTAGTGACATGTCACTTGTATCCTAATCCATTCCTAAGGTTCAACGGGACCTTTTTCCCAATCATGTGTCTCAACCATCTTCTACGGAATGCCGTTACCGATACTCGGTAGTATTTCACATTTTCCAAGTATATCACATAATTTGACATATTAACAAACAATTATCACAGTATAATATTTCATAATAATTACCATATCATTTAAATAACATTAAAACATTTAAAATAATAACTATGTTACCAACATTTACATATGAACTTACTTCGTATGCGAAAAAGGCTACTTTTACCATTTCCTCCACAACTTGGTATTTTCTCTATTTTAGCCCAAATTTTAGTTTTCCTTGCTCTATCATTTAAAATATAGTCTAATTAGGACTCAAATTATACAAATTGACCCAAAATCATATTTTAGCAAAATTACATTTTTTCCCCTAAACTTTTGCATATTTACACTTTTGCCCCAAAGCTCGTAAATTAAAATTCAACCTATTTTCTTATGTTTTATGACATGCTGATCATTTTTCCCTTCTATGGTAACATCAAATTCTCACTCTAACATGTACTTATGACTATTAGGTATTTTTACCGATTAAGCCCTTTTGCTCGTTTTCACTTAAAACCGAGTAGTACAAGTTGTCTAACATAATTTAAAACCTCATATTCTACCATAAAACACCAAAATACACAAATTTCACCTATGGGTATTTTTCCAAATACGAACCCTAGGTTGAATTATTGCTAGCATAAGCTTAATCGAGCTACTGGGACTCTAAAAATGTAAAAATCATTAAAAACGGGGCTAGAACAGACTTACAATCGAGCTTGGAAGCTTAAAAAACCCTAGCCATGGTTTCTATATTCGGCCATGGGGTTGAATATGAGCAAAATTGGCTTTTAATTTTGTATTTTAATTCATTTTACCCCTAAATGACCAAAATGCCCTTACTACTAAACTTTCTAAAAATTCCATCCATGTCCAATTTTTTGTCCATAGACTTAGAAATTGGTAAAATTGCTATTTAAGACCTCCTAATTAATATTTCAAAACAATTTCATGCTAGAAACTTCTAGAATGCAAGTTTTACAAATTATTCGATTTAGTCCCTAATTTCAATTTAAGCACTTTATGCATAAATTTTCTTCACGAAATTTTCACACAATCATGAAATCATATCATAGACCTCAAAATAATCATAAAATAATTATTTCTATCTCAGATTTTGTGGTCACGAAACCGCTATTCCGACTAGGCCCAAAATCAGGATATTACAACTCTCCCCCCTTTAGGGATTTTCATCCCCGAAAATCTTACCAAAAAAGTGGTCTGCACTTTTAATCTCATATTCGGTGCCGAAGAACTTTCACTTAGGCTGTACCTCCAATACATCTCTTTAATTTCTCATATGATCTGAAAACTTACAGTCTCAACTCTCAACTGTTCTTAAATTTTCAACCCTTCTCAGTTGCCCATGATATCATGACATAAAACCCGGATCTTAACTTGATTAATGGAGACCGGAATTCCAAGAAATCCAACAATCAAAGAGACCTAAAATTCCATGAATCTGATGAGTAGGAATTCATTCAATACAGATATGATTTATAGATCTCGCTAAACATTTAACAATAGGATACATCACATTTTCCTCTTTCTGCTATGGAATTAATTCTGATATGGCCTCAAGAATAATCCTTCTCATTTCCATCCCAATATCAACACTGACAAGGATAATTTTGATAGATTCCAATGCTCGGCTTTAACCCCTTTAACAACTCCGATTTTATGTAACATCGAAAGCTCTAAACTATCACATTACCTCACTGTCTTGAAACACATCACAATTCATACAACGGTACATTACTGAAAGTCAGGAAGTCTTTACTCAATGTAGACTAGTCTAGTTCAGACGCTTCGGTTACCAATATTCTCATCTATCCAAACTTTGTCAACATGTAATAAACTTTTCAGCTTTCACAAGATGAAAACCTTATCATTCGTAATGACTTTAACTAATATCCAACTCTTTCTAATAAATATACAGTTCTCGTTCAGACTATTTACTCTTTTATCAGTACAAAAATGAAATTATATTATCAGACTTGAAAAAAATAATCCTGACATAATTGTCACATGAAATCTTTCAAATAAATAATTCACCATACCAACTGAAACTCGCGCTTTTATCACCTATGCCTTTACTGATGTCAAATCCTTACACAGAAATTAGAAAAAAAATCCCAATACTAAAATCACCACATTACCAAGATCAAATTAGAAGTATAGTCATATTTGACATGATTATCACAAGCTGAAGAATGTACTTCGAACATGAGTCATAATTGACAAATTATAGAACAAAGATAACAAGAAAACCGAATAAAGAAATCCAAGATACGATACTATGCCAGAGAATCGAAAACCAAACTCATAGAAAAAATACAGAATACCCCGATAATTCTTCAAAGAAAGAAAGTCCAAAAGAAAACATCATTTAATCCCACTGGAATCAAATATAACAAGAACAATATATCTTCCCATACATATATATCAGATGAAGCATCAAGTAGAAGAAACAGAATCATAATATCATATGTATTCTCTCATCAATTCTTATCAGACGAAATGAAATAGAATACCCGATGAAATAGAGCAATATAAATTATAAACCAGTCAGACTACCAATGCTTTCATCCAACACTAGAATTAGAAGACGTTCCCATATAACAAGAATTTCTTCAAAAGATCAATAGCCATAGAAATATTTCTGAGAATGGGTAAACACATAGAACATCTCAAAAGAGACTGCTAAATCTGTCCAGTAATAACTGTCACACTCAGATAGTTCACATTTCAAAAACTAGTTCTGCCATCACAAATTTCATATTAAACCATTTACTAAAGAAGGTCAGTTCTGAATAAATTTTGATTTACACTTTTCTCGACCTTGCACCTGAGTAATTCGATTTACCAAAGAGAATTTCCTTCTCTAACTGGGACAGTGCATAATTCCAATAATCTTTATATCAATCCGATACTTTACTGACTTTGACTTTACTTATCAGCTCATTTTCAATCTCTGATCATACTTATAATTATTCTATCACTGAACTCTTTGGGTTCTCAACCGGAAACTTATTCAATACAAATCTCATGAAATTCCATTATAAGTACCACTTCGGTAAGGGGGAGGGGTTGTAGGACCTCTGACTCGACTTTCTTATACATACACATATGACACAACTTCCATCATCATAGCAACATCATCAAAATCATGTCATTCATTCAGGCAATGCAACATTCATGTTGGCTTACACAAATTTTCCTATTGTCCCATTTAGACAATATACTTATGCATACATTCTATGTTTTCTAGATAGCTTTACTTATCCATTCATTTAATTAAATTAATTCATGCTCATGACATCATATAAGGCCAAACAAACATAGATATTTGCATCACAATCACAACATTCATTTCATGCATCATCATGTACATATCATTACAATCATATAATTCAGTCCAACAATTTAACATAGATAAGTTCATTTCATTATAATCCTTTATCTTATAAAAATTATATATCATTAGCATTCATCAACATTCGACGTCCAAATCAAGACAAGGACATTTTCATTCGTATCATAATATTATGACTTTTATTCATACCTCTACTACTTTCTATTTATTCCGTTCATCTTATCAAGTAAGCCATATACACTAGATCATATAAGCATTAAGCAAATATGGATATTTATCACATATGTATCACAAACTTTTATTCATACTTTTTCTGAACCGAGACTTATCATAATCATAATTTTATTCAAATACCTTCACATAACATTGAACATGGTCGGCGCAGCTCGGTTGGAGAGTACCCTGTCTAAATAAGACGGTACTCATACGCGTCGGAAGACATCACACTATCACATATCAATGGCATGTATAGCTAAACTTTTACACATGCTAAGTTAGTCCGAGAACCGACTAAACCTGCTCTGATACCACCAAATTTAACGCCCCGTACCCGAGACCGTTGGCCGGAGTCGAACACGAGGTGTTAACAGACTTAATTCATTACTTAAACAGCTCAAACAATTTATTTCAAAATTTTCAGTCAAGCTAGCAATCTGCGTCACAGTCGCTTAAAAATTCACATCTCGAGTTCCAAAACTCGAAATCTGATTTCGTAAATTTTCCCTAAAACTAGACTCATATATATATTTACTAATTTTTTTTCTAGAATTTCTGGTCAAGTAAATTAGTACAGTTTATTAGTTAAAGTCTCCCCTGTTTCAGGGTTCGACTTCTCTGACCTCTGTGTATTACGAATCAGATATCTCCTTGTAAAGAGTTTCAATGAATATGTCGTTTGTTTCTAATAAAACTAGACTCAATAAGGAATCTGTAAATATAAATCATGACTTATAATTATCTTTGAACAATTTATGGTGAATTTCCAAAGTGAGAACAGGGGATCCAGAAATCGCTCTGGACCTGTTTCACAAAATTTTAAACATCTCATAAAATATCTCATATACCTGTTTTGTTCCATCCATATGAAAATAGACTCATAATTATTCAATTCCATATTTTATTCATCATCTAATTGTATCTCTACTATTTTTAATGATATTTCAAACTCACATCACTGTTGCTGTCTGAATCTATTTTATGGTAAATTTTACCTATTTCATGGTTTCCATGGATTAGCTAGCAATTTAGCATACATAACACCAAATATGACCATGATTAGCCATTCCAATGGCTAATCATTACCAAGCATTTCCATACCACTCAATAACCGTATCATAAGACCATATATACAAAATGATTATAATGCTATACATGCCATACTCAAAATATACAAGCCATTATGCCAAGATGGTATACGGATAGTGTGAGTGTGCCTCCGACCGTTCCCGATTTCCGAGCTGGCTTGTCAACACTACAAGGAATGAAAAGGAGGGAGTAAGCATAAATGCTTAGTAAGCTCACATGCAAATAGCAAGTAACACAACTATATACGCAAACATAAAACATCATTTGCATAATCATCACCGATACATTCATATCACATTTTCATTTATCATCTTACCATATTGTTGTTATATCGAGTTTTCAACCCGAGGGTTAAGTACATACCTGTTCAAAGTATTCATTTCACAACACTTACCAATACGTCCCTTTCATCTCGAGTATTCCTCCATTTGAGTAGAATTTTACCCGTTGAACACATCGGAATATAATTCGGATACATGGAAAGTTTGCACATAAGTGATACATATGTAGCCAAGCTACCATGTAACCCGCCCATAAGTGAAATCGGACTCAACTCAATGAGCTCGGGCGTTCGCATCCATAAGTGAACTCGGACTAAACTCAACGAGCTCGGATGCCTAGTTCCATCTCTCGAACTCGGACTCAACTCGACGAGTTCGGACATTCGCATCCATAAGTGAACTCGGACTCAACTCAACGAGTTCGAATGCCCAAATATCCTAGTGACATGTCACTTGTATCCTAATCCATTCCTAAGGTTTAACGGGACCTTTTTTCCAATCATGTGTCTCAACCATCTTCTACAGAATGCCGTTACCGATACTCGGTAGTATTTCACATTTTCTAAGTATATCACATAATTTGACATATTAACAAACAATTATCACAGTATAATATTTCATAATAATTATCATATCATTTAAATAACATTAAAACATTTAAAATAATAACTATGTTGCCAACATTTACATATGAACTTACCTCGTATGCGAAAATGGCTACTTTTACCATTTCCTCCACAACTTGGTATTTTCCCCATTTTAGCCCGAATTTTAGTTTTCCTTGCTCTATCATTTAAAATATAGTCTAATTAGGACTCACATTATACAAATTGACCCAAAATCATATTTTGGCAAAATTACAATTTTGCCCCTAAACTTTCACATATTTACACTTTTTCCCTAAAGCTCGTAAATTAAAATTCAGCCTATTTTCTTATGTTTTATGACATGGTGATCATTTTTCCCTTCTATGGTAACATCAAATTCTCACTCTAACATGTACTTATGACTATTAGGTATTTTTACCGATTAAGCCTTTTTGCTCGTTTTCACTTAAAACCGAGTAGTACAAGTTGTCTAACATAATTTAAAACCTCATATTCTACCATAAAACACCAAAATACACAAATTTCACCTATGGGTATTTTTCCAAATACGAACCCTAGGTTGAATTATTGCTAGCATAAGCTTAATCGAGCTACTAGGACTCCAAAAACGTAAAAATCATTAAAAACGAGGCTAGAACGGACTTACAATCGAGCTTGGAAGCTTGAAAAACCCTAGCCATGGTTTCTATATTCGGCCATGGGGTTGAATATGAGCAAAATTGGCTTTTAATTTTGTATTTTAATTCATTTTACCCATAAATGACCAAAATGCCCTTACTACTAAACTTTCCAAAAATTCCATCCATGTCCAATTTTTTGTCCATAGACTTAGAAATTGGTAAAATTGCTATTTAAGACCTCCTAATTAATATTTCAAAACAATTTCATACTAGAAACTTCTAGAATGCAAGTTTTACAAATTATTCGATTTAGTCCCTAATTTCAATTTAAGCACTTTATGCATAAATTTTCTTCACGAAATTTTCACACAATCATGCAATCATATAATAGACCTCAAAATAATCATAAAATAATTATTTCTATCTCGAATTTTGTGGTCACAAAACCGCTATTCCGACTAGGCCCAAGATCAGGATATTACAATTCCTCTGTGGAAAGATTAATCCCTAAAAAGGTTCGATTCAGAGATAAAGATGATAATACGGATAATAATACACTGATCGACATGTCTACAACAAGCAATCTCTTAGAGAGAAAAGCTTGTAGGTCATTCCAAGATTGCTAGCAATGGCTTAGAGGAAAAGGAAGATTTTAATATTCTAGAATGGGACATACAAACGTCCTTCGTAAATGGAGTTCAATATATTAATTTTTCAAATAGGACCCACCAAATTGTCATCAAGGGTATGGATAATACAGTGATTTTAGAACTTTTGGGTCGTAATATTGGTTTTTCAATTTTGCAAAATAAAGTTCATAGCCTGTGGAAACCCTCATCACTATTTCACATGATGGATATTGAAAATGGTTATTTTTTTGTTAAATTTCAAAACAAGCTAGGCTACAAGAAGGTTATTTTTGAAGGCTCTTGCCAATACTTAATAGTGCAACCATGGACGGTGGCCTTTAACCCATCACAGGCATATCCGAATGTGGTAATGGCATGGATCAGACTCCTTGGTTTACCAAAGTATTTGTATAAAGCATAAAATTCTGGTTAAGGTAGGGGGAATGGTTGGAAAGGTAGCCAAATTAGATATGAACACAGACAGTAGGGCAAGAGACCGTTTTGCTTGGATGGTTGTTTATGTTAGTTTGGAAAGGCCATTGGTGTCCCAAATCTTAATCAATGGCAAAACACAAAGAGTGGAATACGAAATATTACTAATGGTTTGCTTCCACTATGGAAGGTATGGCCATGTGAAGGAGAATTGTACATTTAGAAATTCTGAACTGAATGTGAAAAAGGAACCAGCACCGTCTGAATTGCTACCAGAAAATCACAGTATGGTTGTGGAGAGATCGGAGGAGAAGGGGAAAATTATGGGCCTTGGATGCTTGTAGAAAGGAAACCAAGGCAGAAGCTTAGTGATATTGCACAGAAGAATGCTAGAATTCAGGAAAAGGATATGGAAGGTTCCCGTTTTAGGTCCTTGACTGATTGGGATTTGAATCTAGAATTAATTTCTGGAAATGTGAATGGGTTGGCAGATATTCAGAGTAATAAATTAGAAGGGAACCCCTAGTGGAAATCAACAAAAAAGGGAGGCTTATTACCAGACCAATGGTTGGTTGGATAATGGGTCAAGGAATAAAGGCCAATTTCATAAGTTGGGTTTTAAAAATATTGCAAGCCCGATAAATATTTCTAAATGTGATATTGGACCAACTGTTGGGTTTAACTTGTCAAACAAAAAGGCCACAACAATTTCTCATTTGGACGGAGGATTCTTTAAGAATCTAAGGGAGGAAAAACCATTTTGGGCCTCAGTGGACCAATTGAAGATAAAGCCTGCTCCTTTCTAAACCAACCAAGGAAGGGCTTGGTGAACCAATAAGAACCTGCTGCTAATAGTAGTAATGGGAGTCGGGCAAAAGAAAGGTTCCTTTCAACCCATAAATGACATCTCATGAGGTTGCTTTATAACATCTAAAAGGCTTTAGATCATTCTGATTCAAATCATTTAGTTCAACAAGAATTGAAGATTCGTGATGAGTTGGAAAATGTGTTTAACCATGAAGAGTTGCTTTGGAGACAAAAAGCATAGTACAACTGCTTCAATTGAGGGATCGAAATATTAAATTCCTCTATAATCGTACAATTTAGAGAAGGAAGTTTAACCGTATCATGGCCTTATGTCTCTATAATGGAGAGTGGTGCTCTGATTAGAAAATTCTACAAATAGAGGCAGTGGGTTTCTTTGAGAGATTATATGGAGGGGTTTCGCAGGTCATAGGGACCTTCTAAACAATATCTTTCCTAGTATTAATCCTTCGAATATTGCTTTCTTGGAAGAGTTAGTCACAAATGAAAAGATTAATAGGGCATTATTTGACATGGCTCCGTTGAAAGCTCTCGAAAGTGATGGCTACCATGCACTTTTTTTTCAAAGTCAATGGGATACCAATAAATGTAACACCCCTAACCTGAATCTTTCACTGGAACAGGGCTATAGAGCATACCAGAATTTACAGATAAAATAATAGATATTCCACATCATACAGTATTCATATCATAAATCAATCATAAAGTCCCTTATATGAACCCTTAAGGTCCAAAACATGCATTTGAAACGAGTCGGGGCTAAATTGGGTACTCAAAAAAATTTTCAAAAAAACTCAAAATTTTTCCTAGGTGCAGGGGTCACACACCTGTATGGTTAGGCTGTATGGTTCATACGGCCAAGGACATGCCTGTGTCTCAGGCCATGCAACTCTCTAACTTGGCACACTCGGCCAAGTCACACGCACGTGTGCTAAGTCGTGTATAGGTGCACTGGTCACACGCCCGTGTGCCAAACTGTGTGATCAATTCTGGGCATTCTTTTTTGACATTTTAATGAGCAGGGGACACGCGGCCAAGTCACACGCCCATGTGCTAGGTTGTGTGTCACACACAACTGAGACACACGCCCATGTCTTTGCTCATGTGGATGAAAATAGGCTATTTTCCAAGCCATATTTCTCACCCGATTTTGTCATCCTCCTATACTAACACTTTAACACATTCGCAAGCTATTATAGGTAATTTAACCCAACTCGAGATCAAGTCCTATACATGATATAATACCTCATATAATCAAGTATACACACTTACTTAAATTACCAAGTTCACATATATGCATATCTTATCAAATATGCTAACTTAATTCAATCATCAATATGCCAATATAATTTCTATCAATCAACCATTTCAAACACATACCAAACATATCCATCACAAGCCATTCCAATAAGTATTTATATGCCGATATTGGCCAATTAACCTATACATGCCATTATAACTATAATTGATTTACCATATATATACCGAAATGGGCTGATGGATAGTGTGAGTGATCTCCGCCATGCTTCCAATCCAACGAGCCTCTGAATTACTATAGAACAGGGGAAAATAAAATAAAGTAAGCATGTAATGCTTAGTAAGTTCGTACCTTAAACCCTAAACCCTAAACCTCTAAAACCATAAACCCTAAACCCTAAACCTTAAAACCCTAAACTATAAACCCTAAACCCTAAACCCTAATTAACTTACCACTCATTTAAATCCAATATAAACATACAAGGCACATTCAATCAACTTGATCACGAGCCTTAACAAATATCCTTATTACCCTTGTTAGTCATATATTTCATATAAATATCAAAAAACATATATGGGCTCAACAATAATTAGATTTCCATGTACATATAACATATACAAATCATATCCTTGTATTTCAAGTACATTTTCATTATAATTCGTCTTGAGTTTAGATTATTTCATGTCGGAATTTTTCCCATTAAATCATTTGAAATGTCAGTGTCACACGAGTAATACACTCAAGGTGTACAATTCTATAATCATGGATAAACATATTCATCAAACAAATTTCATGTTCATAAATTATCATCTCGTATTTCCATATATAGTATATCATCATTTTCATGTATTTCAGGCAGATATGTGTATTAATTCATTTCATGTTCATATTTTCTCACTTCAAGATTTTGCCCGTTGAATCATTGAAAATATTGATGGATATACAAGTAGTACACTCGAAGTGTACAAACCAGAAATCCGTAAATTCATATTCAGGAGTGCTCTTTAAAGCACATAATCGGGAAAATCCTCCCTCAAGCCATACAACAGGAAGCTCACAAAGAGCCATTAATCAGGAAGCCCACAAAGAGCCTATCAGGAAGCTTATTCGGGCTATATAACGAGAAGCTCATAAGAGCCATAATTAGGAAGTTCACAAAGAACTTTTAATTAGGAGCTCTGGATAGCCATATATCGGGAAGTTCAAGCAAGCCATATCAGGACGCTTACAAAGAGCTGCGTTTGTATCTGCAATATATGTATGATCACAACTGATTATATAACAGGACGCTCACAAAGAGCTGCGATAGTCCGCAACACATGCAAGATCACTATCGATCAGGATACTTGCAGGAACCATATAATGGGAAGCTCGAGAGGGCTTATAACGAGATGCTCGTACTAGCTGTGGTGTGTCCGCAACACATGCAGGACCACAACCAATCGGGAAGTCTTGTATCCATCGAATTCCATTATTCAAACGGGATTTAATATTTATCGGGCTTTGTTGGATATGTAACCGATTTCATATATTTGGAATTTATGCAATTCTCATACACAACATTTAATTCGAGCATATAAATATACACAATTTAGTTACACGAACTTACCTCGACAAATGTTCATGTACGTAAAATATACAAATACGACATTTTCTCTTTTCCTCGTTCTAACTCCAAATTTGGTCTATCCGAGTCTATATGAATGAATTTAAAATTAATTCATATTCATTTCAATTCAATTCAGATCTTAGGAAAAATTATAATTTTGCCCCTAAACTTTTAATTAATGACGATTTTGTCACTAGGCTCGAAAAATGAAATTCATGCAATTTAATCCTTATTCCAAGCCTAGCCGATTTTTACATGTAAAATTTACATCCCATGTATTTCATAAAATTTTTATTTTTCCATGAATTTTATATCTTTTCAATTTAGTCCCTAAATCATAATTTCATCAAAGTTTACTTTATAAAAGTTGTTTATCTATCAACAACCTTTCATTTTCTATCATAAAACTTCATAATTCATCTATGTTCATCCATGGAAAAACCCTAGTTCTTTGATAAATTTACAAATTAGTCCCCGAGATAGCTAGATTAAGCTATTACGATATCAGAAATATAAAAATTATTAAAAACGGGGCAAGAATACTTACCTAATCAAGCAAAATAAGTTGGCTTGAGCTTAGGTTTCCATGGCTAGGGTTTCCATGGTTTTATTTTTGGAAAGATGGTATAAATGATGATATTTTTATTTTTTTATCATTTATCATCTTTTATTATTTCACTTTCCAATTTATTCCTTTTCTTTATTTTATTTTCCATGGATGAATCATCATCCTTAACCAATAAGCATTTTTAATGGTCTATTTGTCATATAAGTACCTCAAATTTTGAATTCCATAGCTATTTAATCCTTTTAGCTATTAGAACTCAACTTTTACACTTTGTGCAATTTGGTCCTTTATCAAATTAAACATGTTATTGGTAAAATTTCTTTACGAAATTTTTATATGACATTACTATCATACTATAGACCATAAAATAATATAAAAATAATTTTTCTTCTGAAATCGGATTTGTAGTCCCGAAACCATATTCTGATTTTACCGAAAACGGGCCGTTACACCCTTGGTAATGATGTTTGCAAGGGGGTGAAGGGGGTCTTTTTTGGGAATCCTATTAAACTGGAGTTGAATAATACTCTGATTGTTCCAATCCCCAGAAAGGATTGCCCTGAAAACTTCAGTCAATTTCATCCAATTAGTCTATATTTTGTCTTGTATAAATTGGTAATGAAAGTGATTGCAAATCGGTTTAAATTGGTTTTCCCTAAATTTATTTCTCAAGAGCAAGCCAGATTCATATTTGGTTAAAATATCTATGATAATATTATTTTAGCGCAGGAAGTCATACATTCTATGCGATACAAACGAAATGGGAAAAACTAGATGGCAATTAAGTTGGATTTGGAAAAGGCTTATGATAGAGTCAGTTGGAATTTTATTGGCGCTTCTTTAAAGGCTGCTCGGATACTTGAATTTCTTCGAAAAGTGATCATGTCAGCAATATCTTCCTCTTCTATGCAGATTCTCTAAAATAGAGTTCCTACCTAGAAGTTTAAGTCGATAAAAGTGATCTAACAAGGATGTCCACTATCACCATACCTCTTTGTGTTATGCATGGAATGACTTGTTCATATTATTCATTCAGAAATTGAGATCAATATATAGCGACCAATTCATCTTTCAAAAGCAGGCTCTACAATTTCTCATTTGTTCTTTACAAATAGCTTGGTTATCTTTTGTAAAGTAGTGCTTAATTAAGCTTATTTATTGTAGAACATTTTGAACCATTTTTTCAAGTTTTTGAGGCACAAAATCAATAATAGAAAAAGTACTATTTACTTTTATAAAGGAATTGAAGATGATACTCATAATCGAATTACCCAAATGTTCGACTTTTAAGATGTTCAGAACCTTGGTACCTATTTAGGTGTCCCTCTCCTTCATGATAGGGTAACTAATAGTACTATGAGCTTTGTTGTTGAAAAGGTAAGGCGCAAATTGCAAAATTGGGATGCAAGGAAGTTATCCATAGCGAGAAGAATAACCTTGGCCCAGTCATTTCTTTTATGCATTCTGAATTACTTTATGCAATTTATGCTGATACTGAGGAGTTTACACAAAAATCGAGAGATTGGTTAGATAGTTTATTTGGGGCTGCATTGATGGTCATCCAAAAATGTCGTTAGTAGGTTAGGATTCAATATGTCAGCCACGGTCTCGAGGTAGGCTTGGTTTTTGTCACTTGAATTATCAAAATATGTCGTTTCTCATGAAGATCGATTTCAACTTAGTGTCCAAGAATAATGCTTTATGGGTTTGTGTCCTCCGTTTGAAATATGGCTGGAAAGAGCAACTCCTAGAATTTATTACTAAGAGCCAATGTTCGCACTTATAGCGGTCACTCTCTAAGATATGGTCTTTGCTCCGTGAGAACTTAGCTTGGTCCATTGGTAATGGCACAAGCATCCACTATTGGAAAGATTCTTGGATCCCAGGTATTGGTCCTTTACTTTCACAAATTCCATCTTTTGTTAACCTTGATTTGGATTGCTTTGTAAGAGATTTGGTCAAATCTGATGGAAGCTGGAACTTGGATCTATTTTTCATATGGTTACCTAAAGAAGTGATTAATAGGATTGTTAGTACCCCTCCTCCTCATCCTGATTCAGGCTCGGATAGAGTGATATGGGCTCGTTCAGCATCAGGTGCCTTTTCATACATAGTGCTTTCTGGTCTTTAAAAGAAGGAACTTGAAACTCTAAAGAGGATTTTTGAAAGATTATTTGGAAATATGAGGGATATCAAAGAGTGAGATTTTTCCTTTGGATAGCTTTTAAAGAAAGACTCATTATTAATTTGGAGCACAGAAGACATGGGATTGGTCATAGTAACTTTTGCACTGTGTACGGGCATGATTTCGAGGATATGGTGCATGTACTCTGAGATTATCTAGCAGCGAAGGATGTGTCGATGCATGTGCTTCCAAATCAACTCTAACAAAGGTTCTTTTCTGACACTTTTCAGGTTTGGCTTTCTTCTAACCTTTGTTGTCATTTGAGATTGTAGGATAGTGGGGTCACACAATCGTGTCTCTTTGGATTAATTGCTTGGCGCATCTAGAAGAATAGGAATCTTTTCATCTTTTAAAATATTTCTTGGTTGGTAATTGAAGTGGTAAAAGACTCTATTGGATGGGCTCTTCAACTCAAGCTACATATTAGTGGGTGCAAAAATAATACCCTCAGCTCAAGTTACGTTACTAATACCAATGGTACGTGGGTCCATTTACTCACTGATGGTGAGGTGGTTGGAGATACGGGCAATGCTACTATAGGAGGCATGGTACAAGATCAGTTTAAAAATTGGATACTAGGATTCAATTGTTACTTGGGTAATTTTTCCCCGTTTAAGGCTGAAGTATAGGGTACCCTAGATGGGATCCTTATTTTACTAAATAAAGGGTACAAACGGACTATAATTTAGACTGATAATCTTGAGATAATTCAGGCCTTGACTGATTTTGGATTGAACGATCTAGATATTACTGTGCTTAAAAGGGCCCAACGTGTTATGAGAATTGAAAGGCAATAGAGGATCAAACATATGCTGAGAGAAATCAAGTCTACAAGTTTTTAATGAAGTTTCTAAAAAAATTTTAGAATTTTTATAAAAGAATAAAAGAGTAGTGCTTTTATGCAATTAATTTGATGTAACTTATCTTTTCTTTAAAAAAAATTGCAAATCACCAAAGACTAAAAGTACGAATTAATAATAGTTTTCAAAAGTATCATCCTATTGGTCCACTATTAATTTTTAAATATCTAAGTCTAATTGCGATTTCTTTTGAGCACCAATCTCTTCTCTCTTCTCTCTTCTCTCTATATTCTAATCCTAAATTGAAATAGCATCTCTCAATCAATTGGGGGAATTGGACAAAATTGCAATTGCATCGAGATTTTAAACCTAATGAAATTTTTTAACTTATTTTGGGGGAAAATCAAAAGGTAACATGAAAGGGACCACCAAATGAAAATTTATTATTTTTAGGAAAAAAGAAGAATCCCATTTCCCGGAACTATTATTATTCACAGAAATATGAATTCCTCCATTGGAAACAACCCCCTAAAATCCTGTCCACCACCCAAAATAAATCACCAAGGAAACTGGAAACTAGCTTCCGCCACCCTTAACACAGAGAGCCAAATTCACAAAATAAGCTTTGTCATTTCCAGTTATGCCTTTTAATGCAAGCTGACAGAAGTTGTTGAAATTAGGGCCTCATGTTGAGCTCCCACTCTCTCTCTCACCGCCCTATTTTTGCACCTTCTCTCTTCAAATTTCGGGTTCCCAACCGCCCCCCTACCTTTTCTTTATCGCGGATCTTTGAACGCAAACCCAGGCTCACCAAGAGCGTAAGTACAAATGCTCATGCATTTTTGCTCTTTTCATTTTTATGTTAAACTTTACCTCTGACAATCTGAAGCTGAAAAATGGGCTGCCGAGAAAATGGAGGAAATTTTAATTAAAGCAAAATTGGAAATTTTAATCTCTCTACGCCTGTGTTGGTTAGTTAAACTTTTACCTAAATGGATATTTTTTTAATATTGGTTTTTGACCCTGAGCTGAATTGCAGTTAGTTTAGTTCTGCCTGGTTGCTGAGAAAAAGGAGGAAGAAAGAGTAAACTATGTATCTGGAAACTTGATCAGGCCATTTAAACCACAAAGTAGCTTTTGTTAACATGTTGGGTTTTTCTTTTTTGGTCGTTCAATTGAATATCTCCTTATTCCGGTTATGTTAATGAAATTATGTTAACTATAATATTGGTTCATAGTCATTTATGGTTAATGGTTTTGTTTTTAAATCGCAGAAATGGAAAATTTCATGCTTTAGACATGAGGGGTTTTCCCCAGAGAATCCAAAACCTGAATACATTGAACATTTTCTGCCTGAAGAATTAGTGCAAACTGAGTTATATAAGTCAAGTGCTCACAGAAGAGATTGGAAATCTACTCTTAAAGAGGTGATGTGTTCCTTTAATGTGGTTAAATTCAATGCATGGCCTACCTTCAGTTTAATCTGTATGCCCACTACTACTCTTTGGTCGATCACTGACTCTATAGCAACAAGCCCGCTGAGGCTGGACGATGGATTTATTAACCAAACTTCAATCTGAGATAGAATTTATAGGAGAATCAAGGTGTTGCTCGTTTGTCATAGGTGAACTTATTTGCAATTGTTGAGAAAATGTTATATGGCATATTTTACTAAATGCCATCTGACTCTTACCACAATACAGACTAGGTGGTTCTAGATCAAAGGTGTAGAAATAGATTCAAGGGATAAAAAATTTGAGCTTTGAAGTGCAGAGTTTGTCAATTGTGTAAACATGTTTGCTAATTTCTTTGCATTTTTGTTCTCCATTCTTTCTTTTTTAACAATATGGGGAAAAATGATGAAATTATCTGGTTATAGTGCAGGCTGCTGATGCTGTCTCGAGGACTGTTGGTAGTGGGTGGACTGTACCATGGACAGCAGAGACTATTCTGCAGGTTAGTTTGTTTTACTTGGTACTCTGTAGAAATACATTTGGCATCTGCAACTGCCTTCTTAGCTTTTGTAGATGTTAAGTATGGTTTGTCTGTTAATTAGACAGAAAGAAACAGCTAAGAAAGTTGAGACTTTGTCTTACATTCTTCCTAGTTTGTCACTGGTTGTAGTTTCAATATTTTCTGCTAGATAGCATGAACAAATCTTTGTTTATTGTTTCATAGCTGGCACTTGACAGTTTTTTTTTTTTTCTGTCCATGAGATAAGTATTGAAAATGAATTTCAGTAAATAAGTGGAACAATTTTTTATAATAGATTAAAATCATCATATCTGAAGCTAGATGTTAATGAATAAGACTAGAAACTGTAATAAATGAGGGGACTGAAGGAATGAAAGGTTGTTGTATGCCAATCTCATTGAAACTTGGATGAAGTATAAATGTGTCAATCAGTTGCATGATAATATTTTTTGTGGTTATGCAGGTTATGCTTCTTTGGGTAGCTGCATTTTGGTTCATTGGGTCTTGGATGATTCCTTTTGCAGCTCACATGGCAGGCTTCAGCAAGGAATCTCTAACATTCAAAGGACAAGCCTTGTTCAGCCTTGTGACTGATGTAACTGAAGGCATTGCTGGGATTGCAATACTACATCGGTGTCTGTCTCACTTTCATCCCCTTCCATCAGATTGGTTTAGATTTAGCTTAAGAGGGAAGTGGCTCTTTGATGTTGCTCTAGGATGCCTCATGTTCCCTTTCGTCAACCAATTATCTCAGTTCAATCTGACCTTGTTGCCCCTTATGCCTTCTACACCTGTAACCCTTTCAAGTGTTGAACAATCAATTTTAGCAAGAGATCCAGTAGCCATGGCACTATATGCGATAGTTGTTTCGATTTGTGCTCCTCTGTGGGAGGAGATAGTTTTTCGAGGTTTCCTTCTCCCTTCCTTGACCAGATACATGCCTGTATGGAGTGCAATACTGGTAAGTTCAGTTGCCTTTGCTCTGGCACATTTTAATGTACAGAGAATGTTGCCGCTTATTTTCCTAGGAATGGTGATGGGTGTTGTTTTTGCACGGTCAAGGAATCTATTGCCATCTATGCTTCTGCACAGCCTCTGGAACGGCTTTGTGTTCTTGGATTTAATGAGATAATCAATCTTGTCTTCTCATGTTAGCTTTGGCTGATCCAGTGCTAGTGAAGCACATGCGTCAGGCCAATTTTCTGGGGTATGCTTGTTACAGTATATTCTTGATTGAATGAATGTCTAGGAATTTACAGGTCTCCAACTGAATGGTACAAGCAACACGAATGCGATTCAGTTGATCCAACGTGGCTCCAGAGAACTGCTCCACTGTTTCTGTTTGTCCACTATACCGGGGACAGTAAAAGCAACCAAACGGAATGAAAGATTACATGTCCATTTTGGCCAAAGGCAGCCTTCAATCTTGGAACTGTAAAACTGCAAGTTTGAATTGTTAGATGAGGACTCTCTCTTTCTTTATGGTAGATAATAATTCTTGCTTTTCCATTTGTTGCTAGGGTGTTTGAAAATTCATTCTATTTTTGTATAGACCAATGCTACTAAACCATCAATCAGATGATTTTAACAAAAAGGTCTTAAATCTTTAATTATGTCCAATAAAAACAAAAAGGGTCTCCTCTTTTCTCTCTCTTTTAGTGAAAGATTAAAATAATTATTTAAAAAAAAAAACCTTCAGGTACAGGAATGCATGTATTTTCGCCTTGGAAATAATAGTGCGTGTACCTTCCATTTATCAACATCTGGACGGTGATTCCAGTTTCAGGCCCCAGCATTCTCTCTTTTTTTTTTAATTAATTATAAAATGCTTTTGATAAGGTTTTAATTTTTCGGTTGCATTTCATTCAAAATTTGATCCTTCCCGTTGTCAGTAATCATCATCCGCACAAAAAGCCATAAAGACCAATTACAGAGGATGCATGCAGTGCATCAAATGAGTCCTAGATTCAGGTGAAGTTGCTCTCAAATATATTCAATATTAATGGAACAACTGGAGTAACATTGATCCATTTCTTAAGCGCACGGTAGGGCAGTTGGCAAAATCACATAGGTTGCACCAAACAAGCATGTTATATTTAGTGACACGAGAGCAAAGGAGCTAGTGATGCTTGTTCTCGTAAGGCCCGAAGAACTTAAAGGTGAAACTGTAAAGCCTTGCAGAAAAATAAATGTTAGTTGAAGGAAGACTATGCTAGTCAATGTCAATCGCCTAAGATGCTGGACCAAGCTTCGCTGATATGTCTACCTATCAAGACTTGCAAAATTGGCTGGAAGAATATGTGAATCCTTCAACTATTATCCATCTTTGTTTATATGGTCAAGAGTAGAGTAGGAGCACGATGCCAAGCGAGGAGAAGTACTTCTGTTCTTGTGATAATTTTTTATTACTCAACTCTCTTACATTTGGACTTGGAGCTGCACCAACCATTTTGTAGTTTCACGCAGGATTTCCTACCATAAGCTAGTTGCAATTCTAACGCAAACCAAGATTTTACTCGTCTTTCCAAGAAAATTCCTAAGATAACAAATACTATAGGATGCACATCAGATATCTAGCAATAGGCTGCAGTTATATGTCAACAGTTAACATATGCAACAAACATACAGCAAAGTGAATCATTCAGAAAGGTATCCAGAATAATTTGAGAGAACCTTCAACCCAATGTACAATACACTACTTCACAACATGCAATATAATAACATATTGCTACATAACATATGGACCCATAAAAGGCCACCATGTATGTAGTAAAAACAAGATCTAAAAAGAGATCACATATTCATCAAATTGTGAACAGTGACTATGAAAATAAAGGTATGAAAGCAGGCCTCTAGCTAATACTGGATACAATATTACTACCTTCACAAACACAGCTAGCAGATGTATGTCAGGACCTAGCAACACCAACATCTTCACCAGTAATCTAATCTTTCTTCTTCTCCTTCAATGGTCTCTTGGGAATCTTACTCAGTACTTTTGCATCAAACACTGCATACTGCTTCTTGATCTCATGCCATGCTTTCTCGGCCAATGGGTCCACCTTGTCTTCATACTTCTCATACAGAACAGGCACGGTGTGCAGTAGTACGAATACTATTTTGCAAGACCATTAAAATAAAATAAGGAAACCAAAATGTATTTAAGGGGAAGGAAGCAAAACGTTAGAAGGTAAGTCATATACCTATGTAGAACAGTGTCAAGAAGTTGCACCAACTTCCCACAATAGACGAGACCCACAAGCCAACGATCACCTGACCAATCATAGTGCCGAATCCAATATGATGGTCAAATGCATGGTAAAATGCTAGAACATCTTTAAATAGATAAAAAGCTCAGGTAAAATTAAACTATGTAACTATTGCATCAGTATCTCAATCATAAGTCGAAGGAATAACTGCAAATAATCAACAAGAAAGCTATTCATAACAATAAAACAAGTAAAGAAAAAGAAACATACAGAGAGGAACTTCTTAAGATCTCTTCCTGATGCAATATCCCGCAGGACGGCGAAACCCCTGTTAATCTCAAACCTAAGCGCTTGGGCAAACTCTAAAACTGGGTCCTTGGGTATTTGAACTTCAGGGATGCGAGGTGGAGACCTATTCAAAACAATTTAACATCATCTCAAGCAATGAGAAACCAGTATACAAATACAGTCACTAAATTAAAGAAAAAATTCAAGAGCTTACTTGTGGATGAAAGTAGCAGCATTTGACCACAAGAAGAGTAATGCAAGAGCAAGTATCAACAAGTGACAGACTAGTGTGAGAAGGTGGTATTCGAGCAATTCAAACAAAACCCATATCACAGTTGCAACACCTAGTGTTCCTGCCGAAATCTTTTTGTTCCTCCACAGGAAAATATCAGCCTCTATTACACATACACCCAATTATAAGTATGCATTATAAACAATTATTGCCAGCCAGAAGGTAGTAGTTACTGATGACAATCAATTAAAAGTTATCAAATTGTTATCAGGGAATATTATTGATAATCAACTAACTACAAAATTATTGATGAAATAAGATAATCTCAGACATTGTTCCTTCTCATAAAGCAAAAAAAGTAAACTTCAGTACAACAATTCACATCAAATCGATTAAAGATCCAAAAATTTACTTTCTTCTATAGTCAATCAGATACCAACAGATCAAAAACCTTAATTCAACTCGAACAACATCAGTTAATCAAAACCTCCATCTAAATGAGCAAGAAAATAACTCTTTACGATCACCAACAATTTTTTTTTTTTGAAAACGGATTCACGGATGCAAAACGAAAACCGAAACTTCAAAAAAAAAACCCAGGCTTATAAGAAGCTAAAAAACGAAGTGAACAAATTTAAGAAATGAAGAAAAGGGTTTTGTAACATACGTTTGCCTCCACCGAAAACGTCGTGAACGGGCCTTTCTCTTCCAAACAGACGAAAGACTTTGGCCTTCATGGAGGATTCTGATGGCTTGTCGTCATCGGAATCCGAGGAGGAGGAAGATAAATCATGGCCTTTGTTCTTCTCTGATATCTTCTCCAACAACGATTCCTCGTGCTTGTCTTCGTGATCAGACATTATTTTCCCACAGTATTTCTATAAGCCTAACTAAGAGTTTGAAGATCGAAAAGGAAACTCGAGAAACGGAAATTACAGTGTTCTACTTCTACTTGTGCTATTCTGTTCTACTTTTTTAAACTCCAATTCCTTTTGAGGCTAAATAGATGGTCTACAAATTAGATTTAATCTAGACCGCTTAATGTTGCGGTTTTGATCTGGACTGTTCATAGGTTTGGATTTCCGAAGCTGTAAGTTTGGAGTAAAACCGGAACCCGATGTGGAGCAGGCGTATGTAAAATGATCATACAGTAGGTTTTACAGATTCGAGGTTAACGGGCGTTAGATCTTGATGGGGACATTCATGACTAAAACGTGGAATTTTATAAACCGTCAGATTTGTTTATATTTCTTGATGTTGGAGGTAATGGCGTAAGTCCTTAATTATTATATTAAATTAGTTTTATTATTTTAATTGGGAAATTAGAAGAATGATATTAATAAAAATATTAAAAGACATGATGAATTTGTAGACAAAAATAAAATATTTGAATTTTTTTGTAGACCTCATTGAAGGGACCCGCTTATAATTAAATGATTGATTTGTGGTCAATACTAAAGGAAGTCTAACTTGAAAATTATGAGTCCCTTTTCAATGTGTGATGTGTCTCTTCTAGATTTAACAAAGAAAAATAAAATAAATAGACATAATCTAGAAAGATGTTTCTAGGAAAAGGTTCATCAATATACAAATACAACTAATACCGCCTTCTCGAGTATAAAAATAAGAAAAGTTTAATTAACATGATATTGAATATATATTTACATGTTTTAAAAGAAGGTGCAGGACATGTGTCTTATTCCTTATCATTTATTACTACTCACACTTGTAATCTGATAATGCATACATCTGACAAAATGTGGGTGAAATTTGAAGCTCGATTTGCAACTAGAGGAATTTAGGCTGTGGAAGCATGCATTGTAAATTTTTGGGACTTCTTGTTAGTGGTTAAGACAATTATCTGACAGCCACAAAGGGAGTTTCCTCGTAGGGCCACAAGAGGAACAAATAAGAATATCCCAACAAATCCGTGAAAGATGTAGCCATAAAAAGCATCACAAATTCAAAAACAAACAGCAAATTCTGTCATATAACCCTTTTGAAGATTGAAATGTCTTCAGGATGGGAAGATTATTACTTATGTTGACAGATGTTGATGACCCTACATCCAGTTCCGTTCCTATGTGACCAATTCATTCAATCACGGTTAAGAACCGGCATTCAACAAATCTAAGATTTGAACCCCACAGATCCAGGAGCTAACCAGTAAACATGTATGTCTCATTGACTAGCATAGTCATAAATCAGCTCATCGAGGGAACTGTTTTGTCATGAATTAACCATAATGACCATCCTCTAGTCATAGAGGGCAACCTTTCAAGGCTTGTTAGGAATATGAAGGGCTTTGCTAATGCTATCCCTCACCCTCAGCTTCCAAAATGGCAAAACCCCAACCAAACCAAGACATATTCCCTTTTCTTCACAAGTTCAAATTATCAACATCTCTTCACAAGTTGTGTTGCGGTAGGCAGTTAAACATATAAAGGCTACCCTTTTCTTCACCCATAGACTTCCTTTTCTTCCATCTTTAGGTTTTATAATACAGAGAAAAAGAAGTATAAAGTATTGGATGACCCTACAATACGAATAAAGAAAAAAAAAACACCAATTGCTGGACAAAAGTAGAGTAGGGGTAGGAATACGTACCTCATTTGGTGCTGTAAAGATTAAAAAAAAAAGCAATCCAGAAAGAAAATATATAGCCTCCTCTAAGTGGCTTCATGATATCAGCTTGCACGCTTTCAATCAACAAAATACGGACTTGAGCTTCAAATGCTATGGTCTGCAGTCTACAATCGAAATAAGGGCACACTGCTATCATAGAAGCCAATGGCATATTGCTTTGGTTGTAAAAAGAGAACATTCCAAACTTCAACGAATATGCCTTATCTGCTTACACTTGGAAAAATTAAAAATTAAGTTCTGCAGCGCGCGTCTAGTAGTTGTGAGAAATGCCACTGTGGCCCAGTTATTGGCAAATAAAGCAGCAAGCAGGGCCAAGAATATTTTTATACTTAAAAGAAATAAGGAGAATTTTAGAACTTAAAAACAACCCAGATTGCTAGGGCCTGGGGCAATGTACTAACATTTGGATTGGGCTTTGGGAGAAACTGGTTTAAAAAGCCCAATAAACCTGAAAAGGAGAAGCAATAAAAAAGAAGAAAAAAAAAAGTAAAGGAGCTAGAAATGGGATATGATTAAGCCTTAAACTTGAAAAGGAACAATTGTTGTTTACCTCAAGAAAATGGATAAGTGATGGGCCATCCTTCATCTTCAAAAGGAGAGGAAATGGAAACAAAAATATGTAAATTCCCAATACTGATTACCCTCATAATTTCAGAGGCATTGATGTTTCTCTTTTATAGACTAGTTAACTTGTTTATGCATATCTAGTTTTCATCTTTTTTCATCTTTTTTGTATCTTTGGATTGGGCTTATGAAGTTGAAATGTTTTTGGTTGGGTTGATTCTTAATAGTGAAGAGATAGATGTTAACACTTTGGAATGGTAATTTTTTAGTATGTCTATGCTTTGGCCATTTTGGTTGATGGTTTGATCATGAATAGGTGGTTAATGTTATGTGTTCTTCTTAGCTTGGTTGTTTGAAGGAATAACCTTTGATCATGGTGCCTTTGAAGGATATATTGGTTAAATATAGGATGAATGAAATTTTGGCATGTAATTGATGATTTGAATGTGTTTTTGAACCTAGGAAATGATCTAGATATGGCATGTCTTGTTGTGCAAGGAATGGTGCATGAAATTGCTTGTTTTAAGAGTAAAAAATGGTGCACACTGCCAGAGACATAGGCCGTCACACAGCCGTGTGTATTTATTGTTTTAAGTTGTAGTATTCACATAGCCTAGCACATGGTCATGTGATCCAAAACAGTTTGTCATGTAATGACCCAAAATTCACGAGCATCGAAAAAGTACATTATCAGGCCTCCGTCTTAGCAAAATGGGTTCGCAAATATTTATTAGGAATATTTTTTAGGCCAGTTGTGTGTTTAAATATGCTTTAATTAAGTGAATTTAGCCTAATTAAGAGAAATTAGGAAAAAGGACTAAATTGAATAAAGGGTAAAAGTTGAATTATAGATTAATAGAAAGTAAAAAGGGCTAAAATGACAAATAAGCCATTTAGCATAAGTTGAGGCGGCAAGCATGTTAAAAATCTAAGATATTTTTAGATTTTAATCATGTAAATATATATAATTTAATTATAAAATATATTATTAAATTAATTAATTATAAATATCATATTATGAATTAAATTAAATTAAAGCCAAGTGTATGATGATAAAAATATACAAATGTAATAATAGTATGCATACATTTGTAAGATATTTATTTAATTACTTTTTATTTAAGTAAATAGATATTTATTATTTATCATTATTATTATTCTATCAAATTACAATTTATATTACTAAATTATGATTATTATTATTATTATTAAAAATAAATTAAAATAAAGACAAATGTATGGTGATTAAATTATATAAGAATAATGCATATATTTAGACATTTGTAATATATTTATTTAATTATTTTTTATTTAAGTAAAAAGAATTTTATTATATTAAAATATTAAATTATATAAAATAAATAGAATAAGGACAATTGGATGGTGATGATAATAGGCAAGTGTAAAATATATGTGCATCCAATTTTAATATATATATTTGTTATTAAATAAAATATTTATTATAATAATTATTATTATTAAGTTAATAAAGTAAAAGAATAAAATAAATGAAATAAATAAAGAAAACAAAAGAAAGAAAGAACAACAGAAGCATTTCGAAACAGAGGAAAGAAAAGAAAGAAAGAAAATAAAAGGAGAAACTAGGGTTTGGGAGCTTAAAGCTTTAATTGCTAGCAAAGAACCCGAAGCATCGGCATCGAAAGAAAAGGGAAAAGTTATCGAGGAGTAATCAAACAAATCCAGGTTTGTATTACTATAATTCAAATTACTTTTTATTAAATGTTTTATATAAATTTTATATTTAATAAATGAGTATAAGGTAAGTATTAATATTTGAGTTCAATGGGAATTGGATTGGATGGTGAATTTGTATGTATAATTGAATTGTATATTGATTTGAATGTGAAATTGAAACTAAATAGTGATCTTAAATTTGGTATGAAAGTGAAAACTTAATTGAGAATTGGAATACCCTATGAACTAGTTGGGCTAAGTCGGATATAGTTAGCATGCCATAGGATTTGGAAGAGTACGGGATTTATCGGCTTTGCCGATCAGGCACTTTATGTGTCGTATATCAGGCACCTCGTGTGTCATTTCAGGCACTTATGTGTCGTATACTAATCAGGTACTATGTACCGTCTTAGGCACAATATGCCGTACTGGTGTGTTTGGGTTGGAATCCATGTATCCGTCAAAGTCCAGGTTTGTTAATAAGGTGAATAACCAAAATGGGAAAAATTAAATAAATTTGATTGATTATACTATTGAAAATGTGAGAAAGTTGAATTGTGGATTGAAATTGAGATTGGAAATGAAAGGCATGAACTAAATGTTCATGTAGTGATTGAAATTGAGACATATGATATGTGAATGAAATTGAAGAATAGCTAAAAAAATTATATTGTTATTGTTAATTAATGAAAGTTTAAGAATGAATTGATATTTGAAAAATTGGGTAGTTATATGCTTGATAATTATATTCCATTATTATTATTATTTGAATTATAGTAATACCACTGAGTATGAAGTACTCAGTGTACGGTTGTTTTCGTGCGCAGGTCAATAGGATTCCAGAATCCCGGTCCAGCATCCGAACGATCCTAACTCTAGCACAAAAATTTTGGTGATGTTTTCTTCCTTAAATGAAAGTGGCATGTACATAGGTGTTGTAATGGTCACTTTAAAATATTTTATTATTTTTGTTGTAATAAATGATATTTGGTGTTTTGGTACTAAGTTAAATGAAATGGTTTGACAAATTTGGTAAGTTTGGTATTAAACTTGGGAAGAAAAATGAATAAAGCTAGTTAGTAAAATTTTATATGATTTTATGAATGTAATTTGATTATATGGTTAAGTCAAAGTTATAGGCATAATTTAGGTATATTTAGTGTGCAAATGTAATGGTTGAAAGATTTGTTTTGGATTGGTATCAGTTTGAAACTTGCAAGGAAGGTTAGATATTTATAAAGGGGTTATATTGAGTTTTAAAAAAAAATTTACGAAAAGTTTCCGAAGTACCCGAACAAGTCTCGATTCGATTCTAACGTGTGATTTGGACCTCGAGGGTCCATTATAGGGACTTTATGATTAAATCAAGATATGCATGTCATTTATTTCGAATTAATTGTAAATTATCTGATATGTTCTGTAATGCCTCGTAACCTTGTTCAGGCGACGGTCTAGGGTTAAGGGGTGTTACATGTCACATGGCCTGCGACACGATCGTGTGGCCCTATTTCGAATACTCACACGAGTTGGAACACAGTCGTGTGTCCTGACTTTGAATGTTCACACGGTCTAGGCTATGTCACATGGCTTGGCCACAGGCTGTGTGTAACCCCTGTTTTGCAATTTTCAAGTTTTTCTAAAATTTTCTAATTTGTATTGATTTGATCCCAGACTGTTCTCAAACTGTTTTTAGGGTCCCATAAGCTTGATTTAAGACCCATAAATGTAATTATATCATAAATTGATTAGTAAGTTATATGTTTGTAATTTATTTGTTTAACTATTTTGTAAAGAAGTCAAATTGTTCTATTTTGCTCGGTAACACTTCGTAATCTCTATTTCAGTAATGGAGACGGGATAGGGGTATTACATTGGGGTTTTTTTATTAGTTATATCTTTGGCCTCTTGAACACTTGCCTCCACAATATGAACATATTGAATATTTGCTCATTTCTTTTTACGATGATTTTTATTTTTGAAACCGGCTGGCCTTCTACGCTTCAGGTGTGGATTATTTTCTTTTGCACTAACAGTTCGCCCTATTGGGACATCAATTCGTATTGGAGCATTTTCAGCTTGTATGTGAGATTTCGTAATTCTCTTTAGGTTAATAAATGAATCTGATAATTGATTTGTAAAATGAATTATCTACTAAAACGAGGATCTTAGACAATGATAATTCATTTCAAGTACTTTATTCATCCAACTTTTTATTCTCTCCCCCTAATGTTGGGGAAATTATCTCATAATAATTGAAAATTCATGTCATAACTAAATCTCAAGTTAATAGCTCAAAAATATTTCATTATATAAGGAGACTCTTATCAATATACATTTTCAACCTCCTATGATGGCCCATCTTTATGTGTTGTGGTGGATCAGTTGACATATATACAACATATCTAAAAATTCTAATATGGAAAATATTTGGCTCTTGACCAAAAGCCAATTGTAATAGGGAGTTTTTATTATAACTTATTGGCCTGATACACACAAGTGCTTTTGCATGCAAAATAGCATATTCTCAAGTTTGTGCCCATATTTAATAATCTGTATGGTGGATGCATGGACCCATATTTATTTCAAAAATGTAAAACATTAAATCTCAACTTTAGCTAGTAAGTTTTTAATAATCAATATCATTGAGAACAAGCAACACATGAGAATTCTTTAAATTAAAGAAACTTCTGGTTCTTTAATAAATGTCCATATGAATTATCAATTAATTTTCGCATCATATATGATCCAAGATGGTCACGCTTAGTAGTAAATGTATTTGTATCAGTAAATTTCTTATTTACTTTAACATGCTTTTCAATTGTACAAATAATGTCAATATAAATTTTGACAATTGATAATTTTATTATCATTCCTTTTACTTTGTATCCACATATAATCAATATTATGACATTTACTTCTAGAAATATCTAAATCAATGTGAAGTACATAATGTCATTAACTCAATAAAAGAAATATAATTTGCAAACTGTTATATGCAATATTCACTTCAAGGAATGTGCAAAAAATAATTTAGACAATAATGTAATCATATATCATATTTCTTACCAATAAGATCATATAGGTATCACCCACTTCAAGGAATGATTAATTAATATAAATCATTGATCATTCTTTATAAGAATGAACATTTAGCAACATTTCGAATCATCCATCTTCTTATTTATTTGCCAATAATCACAATAGGTTCAATTTTCATATTTGTTATGTATTGCTACATTCACTTTGGGGAACGGAGCAGAATTAGTGGAACGAATAACTCATTATTTTTTTTAGACCAAAGAGTGCATGCGATCAATTCATAATACTTTTAAAATTCTTTTCACAAGAGTTTTGCATAATCAATTAACTATTAAGAAATAGTCAAGTCATGCATGGAGTTTATTATCAACCAAATGTATGGCTAAAACTGAAATCTAAAATATCAAACCTGATATAATGGTAGTGCTAGAAAAAATCCATAAATCATTGTAGACATGCATGAAATTTACTTCAAAATAATATGTTTCATGTTTACTAAAACCTTTCCATTTATAATTGATCATATCATTTCTCTAAATAATTAACAAATTAAATAATATAAAGCGTATGAACTAGAGGTGAGCATTGGTCAGGCCACCCGGTCCAGCCTGAAGGCCTGCTTGAAATGTGAGAGGGTTTGGAAAAAAAATATAAGCCTGAAAAATGGGCTTGGACAAAAAAATAAGACCCGTTTAAAAACTAGCCGGGCCTAGGGTAAGGCATTTTTGGCCCGGACCCAGCTTGGCCCGAATTCACCAAAGGACAAAAAAATCTAATTTTTTAATATTATTTTCTTGTTATTTTCTCCTTATTTTGCCACCGTTTTACTATTATGTTGCTACTATTTTGTTATTATTGTTTGGATATTATAAAAAACTTATTTTATTGTTAATTTTTTTATTATTTTAAGGACATTTGTTAATTTTGTTATTATTTTAGAGACATTTGCTTGTTAAGTTGCATTTATCTTAGTGTTATTTAAGTACACATATTTTTTAAAATTTATTTTCAATTTTTTGGGAAATATTTATTTTGATGTTTTTAGTATTTTTGATGTATTATATATATTTTAAAATTATATAAAAAATAATATAAAAATTAATATGGGCGGACCAGGTCAGGCCCGAGTTTTAGCTTTTTTTATGCGAGTCGGGCTTGGAAAAAATTTTAGGCCCATTTTTTAGATCGGGCCTAGCAAACGAGCCTGAATTTTTAGTCGAGTTCAGCCCAAACCCGACCCGGCCCAGCCCATGCTCACCTCTAGTATGAACCACCTTTAACAACTTTACAAAAGTAACAAGTTTCTTAGGACTGTATAGTAGGAAAAATATAAGTCATTTACAAAATTAAACCACACGAGCTTTTCTTTTATGCTTCTTATCAAACAACAATTGGTTAATACAAGCGAGATCCATAGAAATGTCAATGGCCAAATTAGTATAATAATTTTCATTTTAAAATTTATGAAAATGTTTCCAACCAAAATAATTTAAGAATTAAAAATGACAACTATTAAACTTGAAATTTTATATTAGAATAAACCCAAAAATCAATTTAAACATTCCTTAAAATTGTCTTTAGAACTATGCTTGTATTAGTATTGAAAAATTTCAAATTGTATAACCAAATTAAGAAGAGACAGTAGAGGAACGTTATCTATATTTGAACTAAATAAAATATGAATAATCATAAAATTCATTGGTTTATCAATACAAATTTACCTACTAAATATGTTTTAATCAAATATATTATTTAATTATAAAACCTATTATAGCGACAAAAATAAGTCAATCAATATTCATTTTTATAAATAAATAATATGCTTAAAATAATAAGTAGCCCATGGAATCAAAACTTAAAAAAAATACCATCTCAAATATTTAAATCATATATCTAGCCAATTTAATAGTTAAAGACACTATTGTTGAGGAAAAAACACGGAAAGATAGAGATATAATAAGTTGATATATCTTTGTTGTTTGATATTGAGTCTTGATGAATTTATCATGAAGTAAGCAAATAAAGCTTTAGTAGTATACTTTAAACACATAAAATAATTAGTTTAATGATGACTAAGAATCGATGAAAAGTCACATAATATGATGAACCTTGGACCTTGATTAATAAAAATGATTGATAAAATTATAGATTGTTATTTACAAATCTATCAATTTATAACATTAAAATTAATCTATCATCATTCAAACATAATCACCAAGCAATTATCAAATAACATATATTAAGAAGATAAATTATGAACAAAAATCTAAGTACATATAAGCATGTGATATGTGATAAGTAAATTTACCTGAATTTTTTATCTTCTACTAAAGTTTTAATAGTACGACAAGCAATCCATAAAATTTGACATAAAATTAATTTTGATCAAAATCTATATTGAGATAAAATCTTTTACCATCCTTAAAATATAGAAATAAAATAAAATAAACAAAATCATCATAATTATTCAAGACTTTAAAATAAATATCCAATATGAAACATTAAATAAAAACTCCCTACAAAACTTTTTGCATCTTGTGTCTAAAGCTTCGAATGAACAATTATGGAGGGTAAGTCTGATCTTTAATGGATAAGAATTATACTTCTAAGCAAGATCGTGCTAATAACGTTTTATAGACAAATTAAGAGAATAATAAGTAAAAGGTAGATGAAAAATACATGATAATTTTCATAAATTAAACTTTCACTTACAAGGTGCTTTATCAATTCAACAAATGTAAATTAAGCGTTCTTAATTACTTCATTGAAACATCTTATGGTCATAAATGAATCGGAGAGTTTTATCTCATCACTTTAATAAGGGTTTAAAGGGGTTATAGACATCTATTATTAATGTATTTATAACATCCTTCCTATTTTCTTTTTTCTTAATAGTGATTAAATTTTTTATCAATAATATTAACAATGAAAAAGACCAAATTCAAATCAGCAAACAATGTTTTTATTTAAATTAGATTACATACTTACATGACAAGAATTGCATAGGTAGTTTATACTCAATAATGTTATTTGTCACGAGTATTACAACCAATTAAACAATCAAATTCTAATTGACAAGATAAATATTTCAAATTGTCAAATAAAATTCTATATTTAACAAATCTAAATATTTGTAATTAAAAAAAAAGATATACAAATACCAAAAACGTAAAAAATAAATTAATCTCATAAATTTTTAGAATCAAAACATCGAAATCCCTTTTACTGGAAAAGAAATGTCATGGAGAAAAGAACACGTAAAAATCAAATAATATTGAATGCGACTAGGTCTAATTCCAAATCTAAAACTATGTATTTATAGAACAAAATTTGCATAAGAAGGATTATAGAACAAAAGTTTCTGTAATAAATTAAAAGAGTTTTTTTTTAAGTTTTTGGCAAATTCGGGTCTCGAATTTTTTAGCCATTTTTAGGCACTTTCATAACCTTTTTTTTTGGTCCAAGGCGTGAAATAAATTTGGCTAGATATTTTGATTATCTTCAAAATAGTATATTATGAGCATAAATCGGAATTTTGCAACTTATAATATGGTCAAAATATTGAAGTAGAGTAAGTTGAAAGTTTAACCTACAAAAATTTGCTAAAAATAATATAAGTTCACTTTTCTCCAATTATTTCATCTAATACATAAAAATTGAAATATGAGACAAAATAAAATAATTAAAGTATTCAATAACACAATTCAAAAAAAAAATTTATCACAAATATTGAAAAATTTATGCTCTATTATATCTAAAGTGGATTTTCAAGGGATGCTTAGATGACATGGATATGAAAGTCAAATTATTAATCTTTGACAAATTAAAGGAGGGTAGTTGATTTTTTTTACTAAAAAGCTTTAAAAAAATAGATTTAATGAAAATGCCGTTTTTTTTAAAAAATTGACGATTTAGGCTATTTTTATATTATTTAAGAAAATAAAGACCCGTTTTTAGAGTTAAAAGTTGACGTGATAGAAAATGCGTCTTGTAAAAAATACTTTTAGACAACGGTGTATATGAATCGCACTTTTAAAAAGTACTTTATACCAAACATACTTTCTTTTAATAACTTAGTTTTTTTTGTTTGGTAGGTTAAATATTTGTATTTTCTACTTATAGGTTCTTAGTTCGAATCTCTCCTATGTTGGTTTGATTGTTTTTTTTATATTAATGTTTTTGAAGGCTTTTTTAATTTAATTAATATTTTTAATTAATAAGCATGTTATTTTCAAGTTTTTAATTAACAAACATGTTTTAAAGTTTTTAATTTATTTTTAATTAATAACTTCTTTATCTATATAGACAACATAATAAATTATATAATTATGTAATTAAAATAAATATTTTATATGTTAAATATATTTTATTTTTTAAAAAATATCAACTATTTTTTTGATATATTTTTCTTTATATATAATTTTTATGTCAATTTTTTATGGTAAATTTTAATATTATAAAAATAATTATTTCAAAAATTATTATTTTTTCACCTACATTATGGATATAATAATGAAAATATATTTATATATATCATTATGTAGAATATATTTTAGTTTTTAAAAACATCAACTAATTTTTTATTTTTTAATATATTTTTTTATGTTAAATATTTGTTTTTCATTATATATAAGAATAACATATAAAAAATTAATTATATATAAAAATATATCAAAAACTAAATATATTCAATATAATGATATATAAATTTATTGTCGTTTTATAGGTGAAAAAATAATGATATTTAAAATAATTACTTTTATAATATTAAAATTTATTATATAAAAAAAATATTTGACATGAAATTTTTTTTTAAACAGAAAATTCCACTAATCCATTAATAAGGAATGCCTTTCTTTACACCTTCTGACAAAGAAATAAATGACATCTCATCCTAATTGGCCCATAAGATCGGTTCACTCTAATTAAGAAAAGCCAACAGCCACATAAATTAAAACAGTAAAACAAAAAGAAAGAAAAAAACCTAAAGCAAACATAAAACCTAAGTCTTCATTAGAGGGTAACTAAACAATTCCCATTTCTTCCCACAATCTATTCAATCAGTGGTTATTTCGACAACCCAAATCTTGCAACCTTCCATTCCAATGATCATCTTATAGTCCTAATTGCTTTCCTATTGCCGATCTGACACTCTAAGGGCATTTTAACTTCTTTTTTTATCCTGACTTTCCTTTATAACTCCATTTCCTCCCCTCTGCATTCGCCTTTTGTCCTCTATCACCAACTCTTCCACTCTCATCGGGGCCTCTTCTATCCAGTACTTGACCGTTTCAAACCTCTTGCCTTTTTGAGCCAGTCCATGCGCTGCGACATTTGCTTCTCTAGGTATGAATCTAAACTTTATCTTTTCAAAATTTTGGGCGTTTGTTTTAATTGTTTTAATCATTGTGCTCAATATTGATTTGTCTTCGTCTTTTGATATTACTTTTTTGATTACTGTCAATGCATCTCCTTCCACCGTGATTCAACGAAAGCCCATCTATTCTGCAAACTACACTGCTTGCTGACATGCACTCGCTTCCGCCATTGCTGGGTCCAAGACATTTTTAATCGGGTATGTGCATGCTCTCATTATTAATCCTTCATGATCTTGAATGATGATTCCTAATATTGTTGAATTTGTGATTTGTTGAAACGAAGCATCAAAGTTGATTTTTACTATCGATTCCTCTGGTGGGTGCCGTGATTTGCCTTCATCTATTTTTTTGTCTGATGTTACATTTCTGATATCCTTGACTTTTTTGATATATGCCTTAACGTAGGATATAACACTAAAACTATTCTGACCAACATTTTCATGTAGCCCAGAAAGCCACTGTTATTGTCTTGCATTCATCTATACTTGCTTTTATAAACTCAACTGCTAACCACATTCTCCATTCTTGGTTGTTGTTGTCTGTTGTGAAGGATACTCCCAGGTCTTGAAGGACCTGCCTTGTGAACGAGCAAAATCTCGAAACCCATACTCAACAGTTTCCTCTCCAGCTCCACAAACAGGACATTGATTTGTCACTGCAAATTTCCTATTTTGTAACACTTGTAATGTAGGCATATAGTTATTAGTTGTTCTCCATAGCGTAATCTTTATATTAATAGCAATCTGTAAATTCCAAAGCTTTGTATAATAGGTTTTTAGTGTTGTAATTTGTAATGTGCGCTCTCTGTTTGATGTGTTCGTGGCCTCTGTCATTAACCACTTGTATCTGTTCTTTGTGGTGTATACACCACTGTTGTCACCTCTCCAAACCCACCTGTCATCTTGCACACAATTGCTCAGTGGGATTGTCAAAATTCTTCTTGCATCATCTTCCTCAAACAACTCACAAATCACATCCTCTTTCCAGGTATTTTCTTCTTCATTAATTAAATCAGAAACTGTAGTATATTCCGTACTAATTCTTTGCACTTGAACTCTCTCCCTTGACCAGACCCCGGCAACCAAGCATCTTTCCATATATTGACTCTAGTTCCTCCCCCAATTCGCCACCGACAACCTTGCTCCAGCAACTTCCTAGCACTCCAGATACTTCTCCAGGTAAAAGATGGGCAAGAGCCTAAATTAGTCGTTATAAAATCACCATTCAGAAAGTATTTTGCTTTTGTAACTTTTGCCAACAAAATATTTTGATTCATTAATATTCTCCAGCCTTGCTTTGCCAGCAGCGCAATTTAAATTTAGCAAGGTTCCTAACCGCCAACCCCCCTTGTGCTTTTGAGCAGCAATTTGCTTTCCATTGACACCAATGAATTCCTTTATTTGTTTTTATATTGCGCCATCTGAATCTAGAAATTAATTTCTCTAATTCACGACATATATATCATGGCAATAAAAAACATTGCATCACATATACCAATATAGCCTGTAATATAGATTTAATAAATACCTCCTTACCCCCTGCTAAAAGTTGTCGTGTGCTCCAAAGTTCCATTCTTCTGACCATTTTCTTCTTCAGGCTTACGAATGCGTCTACCTTTTTCCGGCCCACCGTTGTTGGTAGTTCAAGGTTTTTCCAGGATTATTAGATATCCTTACCCCAAGCACTCGACCAATTTGATTCTTTACCACGCTTGGCACGTTTTTGCTAAAAACTAATTGACCTGATACCCCTTCATACTCCTCTATAATCCTTTAATGGCAATCACGCTTTCTTCACTTGCTTCTGCAAATAAAATGCTATCATCTACAAAGAATAAGTGTGCTACCTCTAGTCTACTACGTTCCAACTTAACCCCTTTAATCAACCCATCATTCCTTGCTAGATTAATAAGACGCGAAAAACCCTCCGCACAAATTAAAAAAAGATAGGGGCTTAACGGATCACTTTGTCTCAATCCCCTAGAAGGCCTAAATACCTTTCTTTGTTCTCCGTTAAGCACTACTGAATATGACATGGTTTTAACACAACTCATTACCATATTAATCCACCTTTTACAGAACACCGTAAATGCCATCATCTTCTCAATAAAACTCCATAATAAAACTCCATTTTACGCGGTCATATGCTTTACTCATATCTAGCTTTAATGCAATTGCTCCCTTAGCTCTCACCTTTCTTCTTTTTAGAGAATGCAACAATTCATATGAAATTAAGACATTGTCTGTAATATGCCTTTCTAGAGTAAAAGCACTTGTACCTCTTCAATGTAGTTATCTAACACTCGTCTAAATCTATTAACGACTACTTTAGAGACTATTTTGTAGATTACATTGCATAGACTAACGGGCCAGAACTGAGTCATGTTGTTAGGCATATTTATCTTTGGAATGAGGATAATATTAGCTCGATTAATCTGGGTCATATCCTCTCTATTCATTAACACATCTAAGTATTTTGAAACATCCTTTCAACCGATGTGCCAGTATTTTTGATAAAAGACGGCTGGAAATGTATCCATACCTGAGGCTTTCAATGGAGCTACACTTTTAACCATCTCCTAAGCGTCTTCAACCGTGAATTCTGTATTAAGCTCTTCGTTCATTTCCTCTTACACATTGTTGCACTTTTGATTGTTGCACTTTTGATAACACGTGATCGCAATATTGCACTTCACTAGTTGAAAGTAACTCTTCAAAATAAGATGTCGCCACTCTCATCATTCATTTATCATCATGAGCCCATTCTCCATTTTTCTTGCACAATCCTTTAATTTGATTTTTCTTTTTCTTGTTTCGATCCCCAAAACGAAGCCAATTAGCTTTTGTTCTCTGCCCCCAAACAAAGAACTGTTGGAAAAATGAGTTTGGAAAACGTAGTGGAAAATAAATTTAGGGAAAAATCAGAATTTTAATTTTTTTTAATTCAGGGAAAGATTTTGGTTGTGATATTTAAGGTAATAAATACTTAATCAAAATTGTACCTTATCGATTCGTCCAGGATGAGCGCTTTGACCGAGTAGTCTTCTCCGCTATCCTCAAACTCACATCTACCGAGTACGGGTTCTCTTTGAATCAGAAAATTTTTCACAAAAATTACTAGTAAGGTAATTTTATAATTTCTCAAAACTTTTGGGTCAAGTTGTAAATTAAAAAAATATCTCTATAAATTTTCTGAAATAATCTCTTTAGGAAATTTTCTGTCTGCAACTTTCTCTTGAATTTAACTCTATGTAAATAATGACCCAAGGCTCTCTTTATATAGGGAGAGTTTAGAAAGTTCAACTATGATTAAACTTAATCACTTTAATATTAAATTAATATAATATTTATTAAGATAAATATTAAATTAAATTTAATATTAAGATAATCACTTCAATATTAAATTAATAAAATATTATTAATATAAATATTTAATTTAATATAATATTAAACTACTAAAGTAATATTATTTTTGGAATACTTAATTTAAAATCAAATTTTCTAGTAGAGTCTAAGTAAGAGTGTAACTCTTTCATTGCTCAACCACTGACGACCAACCAATGCCGACAATCGGGATGTCGCTATCGCAGTCACCGACACCGTCGTGTTTGGTGATGCAGGTGCGACACCCTTACGGCACCCTGAGTCAATGCAATCCTTGTCAATGACGACCTAATCGGTTCAGTCTAGCCACTGATTGGACCGTATGCCCGGTTTCACATATCGGGCCCGATTCGACCAGTTTTAGGTCTTAGTCTCGGTTTTGAGCTCTCGGACCCAATTAACGATCTCAGGTCCAATTTTCAAGTTCAATTACTCATTTGGCCAATTGTAGGACTTGAAAATTAACTTCCAAAAATATCATATTAATTGTAACTGATTTGATTAATTTTAATTTTACTTGATCAAAATTAATTTTTTTTAAATTACTTAGATTTTTCAAATCATTTTTTCAAGAAAATTCTTTAATTAAATTCTCTAGTTGAACAATTCTCACGACCACCTAATTTAATTCCATATCAAATAAATTGACTCAACTAAATTATTCTCAAAGTCGTAGAATTTTCGTTTGATTCAAAAGCAGTTTGATTGAGCTTTTGTTGAGCTAGCAGAGGGACCAATCAGACATATACAATTATGCTCTAGTGATTGCAATTACTTAATCATGGAGTCAGTCCATAAGAAGTACCATGATTGAAAACTCCTTATTGTATACCCTTTACGAAAGCAATTTATCCAACTGCTTTGTCCAATGACCTCGTCATGTGTGCGTTACCTTCATATGATATTCTTAACTCCTTTGAGTTAAATCTGTTCACTAAATACAATCCTATTTTATCTCATTGTCACAATTGTGTCTTCTTAATTATTAATATGATCACTGTCATTAAATGACTGTGATAAATTGCTTATCGAGAACAAGTAACCCATGACCAAGTTCCATATTTATCAATTCACATAATGCCAATGAGAGGATATCATTAACTCTTTAATTGGGCTATGAATTCTACTGTTGCTAGTAAAGCCATGCTATATACAAGTCATGTACCCAACATACCAACTATGGGCTCAATCATCTTCAGAGCATAAGCCTCCACTTATATTAAAGTACATGAGTTGCATACGCATGGTCAATAGGATTTAGGTAAATCACACCATGAACATCACAATGAATTAATTAAAAAACGGGTTTAAAATTAATTCATCTTGGTCTGGTCAATGTATCATTCTGCCAATGAATATATCTATGTCTCTACTCGTGGAGTCAACTGTTTTGATAAACAAGACTAGTCATCTTCCCAATTGAAATTGTAGACGACATAATAATCCTTATTAATATTTGAATCAAATGCTCACTTTGATTCTTTTACGGGATTATGGACTTATTTAGATTATTTACTGAAGTAAGTTTTTGTCTCACAATATAATCGTTCTTTACAATGCCACTTATTTTTAGTTTGAACTTTAGACAACTAATGAGCTAATATTTGCTTGTCACAATTTCGCTATATATCCAAAATATAAAAGATATAAATACAAAAGATATAATAGTGAAATATGGAATTAATTTTATTTATTTATTCATCGTTCAAATAAATAGAAAACAGTTACATGTTTACTACAATATGGACACATTTCTCAACAAGAACTTTCTTCTTATCTGCCTCCTAATTGATGCGAGTCTAATTTCGATTAACTCGTCCAATGTTTCATCATCAGGTTCACCTTTATTAATTTCACTTAACCTATAATTTAGCATAGTCGTCTCGCACTTTCTATTTTTTTTATTTACTGCTGCCCACGTCGCCATCCCATGCCCAAGATTATATAACTTCTCTGGTAACCTTCCCACTACCTTCTTCTTACATCATTTTTACCTCCTCCTCCAAATATTCTTCTAAAATCCAATTTGCATTAAAACGAAACTAAGGTTGTGTTCTTTTCCTTTTTCTTCTATTGTTTCCTTCTATTTCCACCAATAATGGGTAATGATCAGATATGGAATGAGTAAGATGTTTCACACAGTATTCGGAAAAAAAATGCTCCACCATCATTGATTCACCACTCCTCGATCTAGCCTTGCTTTTATGTTATTTTTCGGTAATCAACCTCTTTCCTATATAAACCACTTCCCGAGAATCCCAAATCAACAAGTTGACAATCCTCTAGTACCGTTCTAAATACTTGCATATTATTCTCATTCCGAGTCCATCCATCTCTCTTTTCGAAAGAATATTTTATTTCATTGAAGCCCTCAACAACTAACCATGGCAAAGAACTGATACTATTTAACTGTCTGATTAAATCCTATGATTCCATTCTTTATCATTCATCCGGTGCACTATAAAAGCCTGTTAACCTCCACGGGGTCATTCCTTCCCCTTCAGAGACTTCAACATCGATATGCGACTTTGAAAAACTTCTCAGTTGAACACAATAATCACTTGTCCATCCTAAAGACAGACCTCCTCTTAATCATATGGCTTCAACTTCAATTCCATTCAAATATCCACACTTATTCCTAACCTTTTCCATTCTTTTTGTATTTAGTTTTATTTCAATGAGAAACAAAATATGGGGCTTGACCTTTCTCAGCTTATTTTTGAGACAATTTACTGCTCGTGGTTGTTCCAACTCACAAACATTCCAACTTAAGATTTTTATTTCTTCCGATTGGTCTACTTTCCAGTGATTGCCAGAACTTTTAAACCTATTGAATCACTTTGTATAGAAACACTCGAATTTACATTATGTTTTCTTTGCCTTTTTTTGTTTTCTACCATCTCAATTGGTCTATCTTCCAAATCTGAACCTAACTCCATTTGTCCATCTTCCTCTAGTTTTGATGTTGATTCTGTCTTTCAGTATCGATTGAACCTCCCTTTACTAGGTTTCGATTCTTCCTCAACCTTGGCATTGGGGTAAAACCCCCTTTTTTTATTCCTCTCCTGATATGACCATGGCGCTTGTCTAGATCAAAGTATGACTCCTTCTTTGTCCTTTCTCACCTCCCTTCCCAACGAATTATCCCCCTTATTGTCCTCCCTCAGCCACTTGCTTACTTCTATTTGACCTCTTCTTGGGGTCGCCCTTAATGAAATATCCCAGCTAAATTTTACTTCTTGTGATTGCAGTGTTAACCTAATCCGACAAAAGCCTTCTCCATGCCTTAATTTGCCACATAAAAATAGAATATGACAGTTTTTTGTGCTAAAAAGTCGCATATGTTGATTGGTTTGAGCCAATTGCTATTCGTTTCTTTCTTTTCAATGGCCTTCTAATATCCAACCTTACTCGTATACACATATATCTTTTAATACCTCTTGTAACTAACCCCGTGTCATATTCCATAAATTGTCCAATAAAATTTCCAAATTGGTGTGCCATTCTTTCCGACATAAGCCCCATCAGTAGATTATGTAGTTGAACCCAAAACTCCACAAATATCAACGTAACTTGTAAAGGATCTTCCCCCTGATTTAGTTGATGAAATAAAATAAGATGCCTATTGAAAACCCATGGTGTTCCTTGAAGAACCCTTTTTAGGTCTAACTCATGATAAAATCGGAACAAACTTCTCTTTTTACCAATGTTTGTGATAGTAATACCATCCAATGCATGCTAAAGTTCTGCTAAAGTGCTCCTCATTGAAGGAAAATGAACCACGCTTTCTGTTAAAACCCTTCCAACCAAACATAACTAGAACTTGTCTTCCACTTCCTCGATCTCTTCTTGATTTTGCAACAAATCTTCTTCGTCATCTAACAAGTTTAGGCTAGCCAGTTCGTCTTCCATATTTCTTTTGATTTACCCTCCTATCATCATCCTAAAATCTCAAGCACATAGCGCAAAAAGGAGAAAAACATAAAAGAAACTAGAAACCCTAGATATCTTGCCAAGGTAGCAGATAGAGAAAAACTCTTGCCAAAGTGGCAGACTTATAATATAGTATAGGACTTTAATATGCTAAAGTTGAAAAATGAAACTTATATATAAAGAAAAAAAAATTAGTTGATGTTTTTAAAAATAAAATGTATTCAACATAATGATATGTAAAAATATTTTTTCATTATATCCACAATGTATGTGAAAAATAATGATATTTGAAATAATTATTTTTATAATATTAAAATTTACCATACTTACAATCTATGTGAAAGAAATAAATATTTGACATATGAAAATTATATATAAAGAAAAAATATAAAAAATAGTATATATAAATTTTATTGTTATTATTAATTTAAAAAAAGACAGCATATTTAGTATAAAGTGTTTTTTAAAAAGCATTTTTTATAGGATGTGCCTTTTGACACGTCAGTTTTTCGGTCTATTTCCTTAAATAATATTTAAAAACAATTTAAATGGTTAAATATTTTTTAAAAAAGGTATTTTTTTTTTCTTTTAAAACATTATAAATGATAAATATGAAAATAAATCCGTAATTGAAGAAGTTGAGATGTTAGGAGAATAGTATATGTCAAAGAAATTTCAATGTATAGCATTTGAGCTCGTGCTTAAAATTTGAAAAATAAAAAAAAGTGGTGCTTAAACAACAATAGAATATTAAACATTTGACCAATGATAGTCTAGGAAGCTTCAGTAGAAAGATGAACAGTCAGAATAAAAGAAGGATCTAACGTGGAAAAAGAAATTTCTTTCGCTTATGGTGTTGAAGATGATGCCACTTGTACTTCATCTCATCCTTAATTCCAAATCTACATTTTCCAAATTCGCCAGTCTCGTTACAATTAACGTTTTGAAAATATTTATATTTGAGTGGATTTAAATCCATTTAATTCGGTGGAATTAATTAATTATAGTTGAGTTAAGGGTTTATTCCATAGTAATTAAGTTGGCTCACCCTCTAAAAACCTTACTAAGGATTATTCAAAAGAACATGATTAGTGTAACTAGACTTAGAGCTGTTATTCATTAAAATTAACCACTCTATGTAAAAAAAAAAAATTGTTACCAAATAAATTACATCGAAACTTGGGATGCACTTTTTTTCCTAAACTTGCAAGATATTTTCCACCCCAGATATTTGTATCATGCATTATTGAGAAATTAGTAAATAATCTTGACAAAGGATTTTGATGGGAAAACAATCATACAGGGATCCAATGGAAGGCCACAAATGATTGTAAAAGAAAATGAGTCTAGAAATCTAGTTCAGGCCTGCAACTTTCTCCGATGAACTGTCTTCCCGAGATTCTATAAGTCGTGGTACAATTTAATCTAACCACAACGCGTTTCCTTACAATTTTAAGTATTTTAACTCGACCCGAAATTGTACTGTAACTGCTTATGCTGAACGCCCCTGAATTAAGATCGCTCCTAAAGCTTGGAACGGCCTCAATTTTCTCAGGATCTAATTCCACCGTCACATTCCTCTGCAGTGTACGCCGTGCCTTGGCCTGCCCTTGGAGATGGATGGCCCCACCGATCACCCTCCCACCGTAGTAAATCAACGTTGTGCTGTTACTGAATTTGAAGGTTGCCACATTGGGGTTCTTTACTGAAACATCGGCTAAAAGTGTAACATTCACATCATTCCTGAGACTCCCGTTTATAAGCTCCAGGCGCTGGATGGTTACAGAGTTGATCTTGATCTTGGGATCGTGTATGCGAAAAAGAGTGAAAAACAGCACGAGAACTACCACCGCTAGGATTAAGGAAAGCGCAGCGATGCAACCGCAGCACTGCACATATCTTCTCTTTCTCAGATTCAATTGCGTAGACAAGGCTTCTTCCTCGTCTCTGAAGGCTGCCGGGGCTAAGGGCTTGACCTGCTCCTGCTCGACCATGGACAAGTTTTGGAAACTTTGGTTGCTACACCAGGTGTTATATATAATGGTAGCAATTGGGATTTTAATTATATCCTGTATTTTGTCTAAATGCATATGTAAAACGCGGTTCCAAGCTTCCCACGTCTTGACTTGGGCTACTCAGTCTTTGTTTAAGAAATTCTACCTTTGTTTGAGGTTTTTTTCTACTTTCATTTGTTTTGTTCAAACTATGGACATAAAATCGTTCAAATTAAGTAGCTTCTGTGATTTTCTTTTCCTTTTGGAGAAAGACTTGTGAAATTTTATAGATTATTTTATTTGTTTTGTTCTGTACGTTATCATGATTACATAATTATCTGTATCTACCATCTGAATAGTATGGGAATGGGACAATAAAATATGCCATATTCTCATTACTCACATTACCCTGAATTTCATGTCTATCTACAAGGAAAAGAAATGGCAACATCATTGATTCGTATTACCATTTCCCTTGTACACAAACTGATTTAGATGAATATTTTTGGATAGTAAAAAAGTTTATAAATATTGGCTGCTAAACCAATTCAAAGTCAGCTTAATGTTTTATTTGGATGATAGACAAAGATGAATGAATTAATAAATAGATATTAAAGTATGAAGTATGATGTTAAATATATAAAAAAAGAATAAATAAAATGATAAGGCATGCGTATCTGTATAACATGAGTAGTTACATACCGATGATTGTGTTTTCATTTTCATTGCCTTTTATGGCGGGCTAGCATATAGGGTAGCTGAAGGAAACTAAGAAATGTGATATGACTTCTCATATGATGTTGAAGCAGGTGATAGGTAGGTCTAAGCACATTAACTTTTCGAGGAAGCTAAGTCCGTCCTCCTGTACATTAAAAAAAGTCATGAATGTTAGAGAAAATGAAACAGCTAGAACCAAAGGCAGGAAGCATAACAAAATACAATTACGGTATTCAATTGACGCAACCTCTGCATATAAGATATCTCAATGTTATTAAGACTTTGTTCAACTATACTTTTGAAACAAACTTTTTATTTTGCTGTTAATTTATTTTTTTATCCTCCATTTTTCTTCTCCCAAAACACACGGTATATTCCAATTTCTTCTTCATTTTCTCTTTCAAAGTTGATTCTCTGGTTCTCATTCCCTTTTATCAAAGTTGAGTCTCTGGTTCTCCTTCCCTTTTATTTTCTTCAATTCTTCCAAGGTTTTTGCCCCCCACCCCCCCTCTCTCTCTCTCTCTCTCTCTCTCTACTTCTCTAATTCCATCTTCTCATTTCAACTCCCCAAACTTTTTCATTTTTTCGCCATTTCAAGTTAAGCTATTTTTGGTTCCCCATTTCCTTTTTAATTCTTCCATCGGTGAGCTTCTTCTCTTTTACACCCACTTTTTATTCTTTTCATGTTTGATCATCAATTTGGCTGTAAATCCATCTTATTTATGCTTAGTTTTTGTTGTGCGGAAGCGTGTGAAAGAGTAAAATTATTGTACTAAAAAATCACACTAAGTTCAATTCCCAGGAAAGAGAGGTGGATCACGAGGATCACTTAAGTACCAAGTCTTTCCTAGCCAGAATATCCCTCTATCGTAATTTAATAGCACAATAAATCACTACAATCAAATTCACAAAATATGAACAATAAATAGTAAAGAACACCAGAATTTTAACGAGGTTCGGCAAATCTTGCCTACATCCTCGGGCACTACCAAATATATTTCACTCCAAAAATACAAGTGAAACTTTACAAATAGGGAGAGAGAACAATTGCCTTAAGTAGAGAATGGCAAATGTGGGATGATGAGAATGAGCAATGGTTGGCCTATTTATAGTTGAGATTCAAGGGCCACCTTGCAAAGTCACTATTCACTTAGGGACCAAAAATTGCTATTTTCCCATGCCCAACACTAAATAAATATTTGGTGCCCATAACTTTGACCTTTCCAAAGTATGGGTAGGTATGGGAAAGGTATGGGCAAGGTATGGGGTATATTCTAATAATCTCCACCTTGAAGATTTGATTAGGATAATCTTATCTTCACGCAATTCTTTCTGCTTTTGACAACAATACTTGATAGTGCCTTCTTCAACTGTTAAACTTGCAGGATATTAATCAAGTTCAAACAATGTTCGAACTTGGTTGATGTTACCACCTTGGTCATCATATCTGCGGGATTATCTGCAGTCTTGATCTTCTGAAGACAAATTTTCCCCTCTTCAATAATTTCCCGCACAAAATGGAATCGTACGTCGATATGTTTTGTACGTGCATGATAGACTTGATTCTTTGCTAAATGAATAGCACTTTGACTATCACAATACACGTTAATATGCTCCTGAACCAACCCCAAGGTTTTAGCCATACCTTGTAACCAAATAGCCTCCTTTACAGCCTCTGTTACAGCCATGTACTCGGCTTCTGTGGTTGACAACGCAACTGTAGACTGTAGTGTAGACTTCCAACTTATTGGTCCTCCAGCAAGTGTAAACACATAACCGGTGGTTGATCTTCGCTTGTCCAAATCACCGGCATAGTCAGAATCAACGTACCCAATAACACCTTTACCAAGTGTATTATCCTGCTTGAACAGTAATCCAACATCTACGGTCTTCTGAATATACCGTAGAATCCATTTCACAGCTTGCCAATGTCCTTTTCCAGGATTATGCATATACCTGCTCACTATACTAACTGCCTGTGAAATGTCGGGTCTTGTACACACCATTGCATACATCAAGCTACCCACTGCATTAGAATACGGAACTTGCAACATGTATTCTCGTTCCGTATTCGTCGAAGGAGATAGTTGTGCAGAAAGCTTGAAATGAGAAGCCAACGGGGTACTTACAGGTTTGGTCTGCTCGTTCATGCCAAACTGCTGTAGTACTTTCTTCAAATACTTCTTCTGAGACAAGCTAACTCTGCCATGAGCTCTATCTCTACATATTTCCATGCCAAGAATCTTCTTAGCTTCACCTAGATCTTTCATCTCAAACTCGAGATTGAGTTGAGTCTTCAATCTCTCAATCTCAACTTTGCTCTTAGATGCTATCAGCATATCATCAACATATAAGAGCAAGTATATGAAAGTTCCTTCTTGTAGCTTCTGAAAATATACGCAATGATCAAATTTACTTCTTGTGTACCTTTGCCCTTTCATGAACTGATCAAATCGCTTGTACCACTGCCTCGGAGATTGTTTCAATCCATAAAGCGACTTTGTCAGTTTGCAAACCCAATTTTCTTTATCAGCAACATTGAATCCATCAGGCTGAGTCATATAGATTTCCTCTTCCAAATCACCGTGTAAAAACGCGGTCTTCACATCAAGCTGAACTAGTTCAAGATCATATTGCGCAACCAAGGCTAGCAAAATCCGAATAGATGAATGCTTCACAACTGGAGAAAACACTTCATTGTAGTCTATTCCTTCTTTCTGAGCGTAACCCTTTGCTACCAATCTAGCCTTGTATCGAATTTCATTTTTACCAGGAAATCCTTCCTTCTTTGCATATACCCATTTGCATCCAATTGCCTTCTTTCCCTTGGGCAGTCTCACCAACTCCCAAGTCCTATTTTTATGAAGAGACTGCATTTCTTCATTCATAGCTTGCTTCCACTTTACACCATCAGAGTTACTTATTGCTTCTGTGTAAGTGGAAGGAACATCATCATCTGCAATTGGAAGTGCATAGGCCACCATATCGTCAAAGCGAGCAGGCTTACGAATCTCTCTTCTTGGCCTCCTATATGCAATTGAATCTTGTTGCTGTAGAAGTTCTTGGGTCGAAACTTCTTCATCATTTGTTCTTTCAATATTAGCTGGATCATCATTAACCTTTTCAAACTCCACCTGCTGCAAAGTACTACTGGTTTTGTCATCCTTTTGTGAATCCTCGTTCTTCATCATGGTTGATTCATCAAAAGTTACATCTCTACTGAAAACAATCTTCCTTGTATCAGGACACCAGAGACGGTATCCTTTTACACCACCAGTTATACCCATGAATAATGCTTTCTTTGCTCTTGGGTCTAACTTAGATTCTTTTACATGATAATATGCAGTGGAACCAAAAACATGTAAAGAATCATAATCAGTAGCAGGTTTACCAGTCCACATCTCCATAGGAGTTTTTCCATTTATTGCAGCTGATGGCAATCGGTTAATTAGATGGCACGCATATGTAACTGCCTCAGCCCAAAATTCCTTGCCCAATCCAACATTGGACAACATACATCGAACTTTCTCCAGTATAGTCCGATTCATGCGTTCTGCCACCCCATTCTGCTGTGGTGTATCTCGAACAGTGAAGTGTCGCACAATGCCCTCATCTTGACATACTTGTAGAAATGGATCATTTTTGTACTCAGTACCATTATCTGATCGAAGTCGTTTGACCTTTCGACCTGTCTGAGTCTCCACCATCTTCTTCCACTTCAGAAATGCATCCAAAACTTTATTTTTTTCTTTTCATTAGATACACCCATACTTTTATTGAATAATCATCAAGAAAAGTGACAAAATAGTGCATACCTTCCAAAGAAGCCACTTTGGTAGGTCCCCACACATCACTGTGAACATAGTCCAGAATTCCTTTCGTATTGTGAATTGCTGAACCAAATTTTACCCTCGTCTGCTTGCCCAGAACACAATGTTCACAGAATTCCAATTTGCAAGAATTTGCACCTTTCAACAAGCCTTGCTTCGCCAAAGTCTGCAAAGCTTTTTCACCAGCATGTCCCAATCGCCTATGCCATAACCTGGTAGCCTCTGAATCTGCATCTTTCGCAGAAGCTGTTGATGTTGATCCAATAACTGTACTTCCATTTAAATAGTACAAGTTATTTCTTCTAGTGCCTTTCATCACCGTCAATACCCCAGCTACTACCTTTAGTAATCCATCTCTCAAAGTGATTGTGAGCCCTTTAGATTCTAGGGCCCCTAATGAGATGAGATTTTTCTTCAAGCTGGGTACATAGCGAACATCTGTCAGAACTTGGATTGAGCCGTCATGGTTCTTCAATTTGATTGTACCTACACCCATTGTCTTACAGGCACTATCATTGCCCATAAAAACAACTCCACCTTCTAGTTCTTCAAGACTAGAAAACCAGTCCTTTTTAGGACACATATGGTAAGTACATCCCGAATCCAATATCCACTCATCCGTTTGACATGCTATTGCCATGCCAACCAAGCTAAAGTCTGACTCCTCATCATGCTCCGCTACACATGCATTAGAAATAGACTTGCCATTTTGTAACTTAGGACAATTCTTTTTCCAATGCCCTTTCTCACGACAAAAGGCACATTCATCTTTGGCGGGTCTCCCTTTGGACTTACCCCTTCTACCAGGTTTGCTGCTGTGTGAACGACCTCTTACTGTTAAGACTTCTGCAGTTGTATCTCTGTGATCTCTTTTATCTTTCTTCCGAGTCTCAGATCTATACAACGCACTACAAACTGCATCAAATGTGATCGTGTCCTTCCCATGAAGCAATGTGGTGGTAAGATGATCATATTCATCAGGAAGGGAATTCAACAACAATAATGCCTTGTCTTCATCTTCAAATTTCTCATCCAAATTTAGCAAGTCTGCTAAAATTTTATTGAATGAGTTCACATGGTCATTCATCGACATACCGGGTGCATACGTGAATCGATAAAGTTTCTTTTTCATATAAAGCCTATTTTCAAGGCTTTTCGTTAGAAACTTTTCTTCCAGTGTATCCCATAACTTCTTCGCTGATGCCTCCCTCATGACAGAGTACTTCTGCTCTTTGGCCAAACATAGGCGGATTGTACCACACGCCTGTCTATTGATCTTGGCCCACTCCTTGTCATCCATCTTGTCAGGTTTTTCTTCAAGGGCTATATCTAGCTCTTGCTGACATAAGACATCCAGGATCTCACATTGCCACATACCAAAATTATTGGTACCGTCAAATTTCTCTACTTTAAATTTTGCATTTGTCACAGTAGTCCTTGCTGATGACGATGCTGCTGCCATTTTTCTCCTCAATCCCAACTACTGTATACGTGAACAGTACCGTATACGTGAATAGTTCCGTATACGTGAATAGTACCGTATACGTGAATAGTGCCGTATACATGAATAGTACCGTAAACGGTCGTATTCCCCAAGTACGAACCTTGCTCTGATACCAATTGTTGCGCGGAAGCGTGTGAAAGAGTAAAATTATTGTACTAAAAAATCACACTAAGTTCAATTCCCAGGAAAGAGAGGTGGATCACGAGGATCACTTAAGTACCAAGTCTTTCCTAGCCAGAATATCCCTCTATCGTAATTTAATAGCACAATAAATCACTACAATCAAATTCACAAAATATGAACAATAAATAGTAAAGAACACCAGAATTTTAACGAGGTTCGGCAAATCTTGCCTACGTCCTCGGGCACTACCAAATATATTTCACTCCAAAAATACAAGTGAAACTTTACAAATAGGGAGAGAGAACAATTGCCTTAAGTAGAGAATGGCAAATGTGGGATGATGAGAATGAGCAATGGTTGGCCTATTTATAGTTGAGATTCAAGGGCCACCTTGCAAAGTCACTATTCACTTAGGGACCAAAAATTGCTATTTTCCCATGCCCAACACTAAATAAATATTTGGTGCCCATAACTTTGACCTTTCCAAAGTATGGGTAGGTATGGGAAAGGTATGGGCAAGGTATGGGGTATATTCTAATAGTTTTAGTCTTTTCCTGCTTTCGCTCACATGACTTTCATTAATTTTTATGTTTAGTGCTTTAAGGGAGCAAGGGAAGAGTGCTTTTACACCCATTTCTAGGGTTTTATGAATTTGGATTCTTTAAAACAGCTATGGCAGTAAAGTTAAGAGTTGCTTGGGTTCTGGGTTTTTTTGGGGTTTTAGCTTAGGACTGGAAAATACCTTTTAAATATTATGTCAACATTCTAGGGTTTCAACATAATATTGGATAATTAAAAACAGTCCTGTACATTAAAAGCTAGGGTTTACTGTTTTGGCTTGCGAAAGAATTAGGTCTTATAGCTCTTGATATTGGATAATTACAAGTCTTTTAGTATGTTCTACATTTATTCAAGTCTTGCCCGATAGTTTAGCTTCATTGTCTCTAATTTTAAAAACAGTTTTGATGCAGTAAAGTAGTAGACTTAAAATATTATGTCAACATTCTTTAAGTGTTAAAGCTGATGTTTTCTAAGTGTCAAATATTTGTTACTTATTTCTTGCTAACAACTGAATCTATGGTTTGATTCTAAAACGGTAAATAAGGTAGGAGAAAGGAATGCATTGAATTTAAAATCAATTATTAAGGCTCAGGGTTCTTTGGTTGGATTGATATTATAAAGTAGTTTTTACCCATAGATATAGGAGGGAGTTGTTTTTGCCTCCAATGATTATACATTGGAACCAACCTTCTGAATGTTGGTATGCTTGATATACCAATTCTTGCAACACCATTGCACTCATTCATTCTCCCAACTGCAAACACAATCACCATAGTAAGTCAAGGACTTAGAGAGCGCTTCTAAGGTGGGTCCTGGGCATGGTCTTGAACGGAGTAGTCCCTGTTCTGTCACGACATCATGATATTCGTGTCTAACACAAGCTGGAATTGATGTGCACCATAATGTAAGCGTAATTTTTCCTGGGGCTATCTGTTTGCAATCCTTCCAATTTTTTTGCCTTTCTTTTGGCATCTTTTGTTTGATTTCGCCCTTCCAAGTTGAGAGCAGAGCAATTCAACATGATAAGAATATAAACACATTGATTATAAATTAATTAAATTCATAAATAACGATCGTTCCTTAAGAAAATCCTTCGTTGTTCAAAGTTGTAAAAATGTCTTAAAAACACAAGGGATAGAATACCATACGACTAATCCTTTGGAGAGTGCAATCGCAGACCTTGCCAATCAAACTATGTCAATGCCCTTCACCTTAAACATATATAATCTAAATGGTTCCTATCACTTTTTCATTTTTTCTTGAAATTATAACCAACGCTATAATGTCAATATCATTACATTGCTGCGGTAAAGTAATATTGATTTGAATTGTCATATATGTAGATAGAAATTGATAACTCTTGAAAAGAGTTATATTTCGAGCCTCTAAACTTGATTAAATGTCTATATTTAAGTAGATATATTTGTATTTTTAGGTTATTTTTAGAATATTGCATAAGAACGCTTGGATTGTGCATTGAATGTCATTCTATGTTATTTTTCCTGTTGGGAGAAAGAAATTTGGTTGTTATATGTAGCAGGTGTAGGAAAGATGAAGAAAAGGAGAAAAAAGAGGAAACAAATGAAGGAAGTGAAATATTGCCATGGCAAAAGGTTGGATGGATTTCCAACATAAATGCCATGGCAATTCCAAGATAATGTTGACGCAACACTCAACTCTCTTCACTCTCAGCTAGCTGTCCTTGTATCAGATAAATCCACCTGAAAAAGAGGGAGAAAAGTATGTGCTGAAAGAGGGGAACCTACCCTATAAAATAGGAAGGAGAAATGAAATGAATAGAGGATTTTTGGAGAGAGGGATTAGAGATGATTTAAGGATCAATTTTCTCTCTAGAAAAAGCTGATAGAGAATTTTAGAGAGAAAGGGCAGCAGCTTAAGAAAGCAGAATACAGATGTAAAGAAGGGGGGAGATAGCTATCTTGGATTCACGTAAAATCTGAACATCCAAGAGAAGCTGGAGTGTGGCGAAAATTCTTTCATTTCTGCCTTTATTTTCCTAATTTTTGTTATTCGAACTTATTTGAGAATGTTGATGAATGATTTTATTTTGATGTTAACTTTTCTACCCATGAACTAAATCTTTTTTGGGTTGGGGTTATTTAGGTGAATGTTTTATCATCTTTAATGCCCATGATTTGAGATTGCCTATGTTATTATTTCATTCGATTTATGCTTATTCAAATACATGCATACAAGCTCTAGCATAATTGATTGTGTGATGAGTTCTTAAATGTATTTTTAATTCTGAAAAGGTTAAATATACTAGATCCTGAATAATTTGATGCAAGCGAATACTCGATAGAATATTCGTAGCACTCTAGACATAGATGTTGCGAGTTGTACAAGAAGAACGTTCATTGTAGTTATTAATCTAGAGTACTGTAGACATACAGTAACTTAGATTTCTAGCTTAAGATCTAGCAATCGAAAGAGGCTGGTTACAGGAGTGACTCTCTAAGCAGTTGATTAGACAATATTTTTCCATGGCATTATTTTGATATGAACATTTCACCTAAATAATTCCAACCCTATTCATTCAACAATAGAAATACTCTTGTTTTTCTCTGTAATTTGCCACAGCATTTATTTTCCATATCAATTCTTTGTTTTTAGCATTTGATTTCATTAATTCATTATACAAACATCTTATTCAACTTGAGAATGTTTCCTGCTATTTAGTATAGTATAGTCAATAGGATTGTAATAACTTACTCAATTTCTTACCAATTTTTGATCCTTGTGGAGACGATACTTACTTATCACTTTATTTATTGAATGACGTATACACTTGCACAATTGCATTAGTTATTTACATGCAACAAAAATCAAGGGATTCTTTATTTAAATTTTGAATATCAATGAACTAATAGAATATGTACTAGTAAGTTAAGAATTGTTGGGTATTAAACTTTTGTTTATTTGTTTTTGATGATGTAGTTATGCATCAGTTGTAATTGAGGAATTTATTTGAATAAGTCATAAAAACTCATTGGTTTGGTTTTTTTAGATTTCATGATTAGGTAAAGAAATAATGGACAAAAAAATTTGTGTGTGGGATAGTTGGTTCCATTTAGATCTTGTTGGTATTGACCAAATATTGCCCATATTCACTTTTTTAACTGTGTTTGACACTGTTATTAGTTATATTCTCTTTCTTGGTTATTATTCCAGTCTTGGAAAGTTGATTTTGATTGAGAAAAAAAAAATCTTAGGATCCTATCTTGATTTTGATACACATCTCCACCATTTGGAAAAATCATGTTATCTTCAATTGTTCCTTTCAATAGTTTCAAACGTGTAAAAAATATACTTATGTGACATTTGATTTTCTTGATTACTTTACTGGTTGAAACAAATATGTTTATATACTTAGTGGTGAAAAAGTCAAAGTAATGTGGGATAAGAGATTGATAGAAATATTCCGTAATATTTGTATTAAAGAGATATTGAAAGGCAATAGACTTGGTACTCATTTCACAAAAGATGGATGGTTGAAAATAATGACCAACTTCGAGAAAGAAACAAGCAAGGCTTATTCACAAAGATAACTTAAAAATAGGTGGGATGCCTTGAAAAAAGAATGGAAGGCTTGGAAGAAACTTAAAGGCAGAATACTGGCCTAAGGTGGAATCCTATAAAAAGAGCCGTTGATGCATTAGATGATTAGTGGAAGAGTAGGCTAAAGGTACATTAATAATTCTGGATATTTTTGTTTTTACTTATTTATGATGTTATCGATAATTTCTTATTAAAATACCATTTTATATGTAGATTGTGCTTGAAGCTTAACAATTTAAAACATCATGTATTGATCCTGATTTCGAAGGGAAGTTGGACCAAATATTCATAGGGGTAGTTGCAACCGGTGATAAAGCATAAGCACCTTCTTCTAGTACACTCCGTAGTGAATTTTTTGATGATGTTGACAATGATATCCTTAAAGAGAGTAAGGAAGAAAATGTGAGAAATGATGTTAACATTTCAAATGATGCTCACATTGATGGAAACAGTTGAAAAAGGAAAACACCTGAGAAATCAACTTTACATTTTAAAACTGGAAGGAAGAAATCCTCAAAACAAATTAGAGAGGTTGCAAGATTGTTTAGTCTAATAGAAAAATTATGCAATACAGCTTACAATATGAGTCGAGGCACATCTTGTTTGACTCCTATTTTGGATCCATATGGTATTTCATAAGTAGTCAAAGTGCTTCATAGCATGTCGAAGGAAGTTCCAAAAGCTAGGCCGCTATACTTTTTCTCACTGAAATTATTACTCAATAAGGAGAAGAGAATTATGTTTTTATCAATTAATCCCAAGACAAGAGCTTTGTGGCTTAAGACGGAAATGGAGTATAATTGAAAATTTCTAGTATTCTAGGGTATAGAGATATCTACTATGTGACTAAACAACAATGTTAAACTACTTTTATCAATAGTTGTTTATGTTTGGTTTTTGGATATTGAACTTGTGTATCAATAGTTGTTTATGTTTGGTTTTTGGATATTGAACTTGTGTTCTACTTATTTATGTGTAATCTAATTTTATCAATAGTTGTTTATATTTGATTTTGGATATAAAATTTGTTCACAGGTGATGAGTATGGTTAACAATTCCAACGGTGATGAAAGTGATGATGAAAGGGAAATGAAAGAAATTTTACAACGCATGGAATGTTTTAATTGATTATTTGTTGTTGCATCTTCTTCTGTACAATTATATTATAAGAAGGATATATTAAAGTAACCACGCATGGATTTAAAACAGTCAACTGAGGCATGGATTCGAGAGATCCTTAATGGTCATGGATCATGTTGTATGATTAATTTTAGGATGTCTAATATTGTATTCATAAGTTTGTTTAGTGTTTTGTAGACGAGATATTGCAAATTTCAAGACATATCTTCTTATGAAATGTTGGAATTTTTTTATACATCTTAGGCACTAATGCAAAAGTTTCCAATGTCAAGAAAGATTTCAAAGGTTTGAAGCAACAATAAGTCGATACTTTGCAATTGTGCTTAAGAAAGTTTCAAGGATGGCCATTGATCTAATTGCACCCGAAGATTGTTTTTTTAGCTTAATACCCGAACAAATACGTAATGATTCTAAATATATGCTACATTTTAAGGCTAAAACTTAATATTATATTATTATATTTTAATATTTTTGGTCAATTAAAAATATGCATGGGACTAATTTGATTATTTGTTTATTAGGATTGCATAGATGCAATTGATGGTACTCATATTGCCACTATTCTTCCACCAAATGAAAAAATTCCCTACATTGGAAGAAAAAGTGTCTTGACTCAGAATGTTATGACAGTGTGTGATTGTAATATGTGTTTCACCTTTGTTATGATTGGATGGGAATGATTGGCGTATGACGCTAGAATATTTCTTGATACAATTCGAGATCCAAAATATAAATTTTCGCACCCACTAAATGGTAAGATATTTCATTTATTTATTTTTTAAAACATAATAAAGTATAAATTCTTTAATTGATAATTTTAAAAAATAAATAATTCTTGAATTAATTGTTTGTTATATTATGGCATATAGGAAAATATTATCTTGTTGATTCTGGATATCCTCAAATGAAAGGTTATCTTGGACCATATAGAGGTTAGCTATATCATTTACCAGACTTTCGTAGAGATAGATCGATATCTGGTAAAGAAGAGATATTCAATCATTCACATTCATCATTATATAGTGTGATTGAACGAACTATTGGTGTTTTGAAAATAAATGGGTCATTTTAAGTGATATGCCAAGTTATAGTTTTGAAAAGCAAACGATGATCGTTGTTGCTACAATGACGATACACAATTTTATTCGAAAACATGTCAGTCAAAATGGTGCAAATTTTATCGAATACAAAAATATTAATAGGGCATATGAGAATATTATTGATTCAGAAGATGTACATGATGGAGAAGTGACGATGATGATGGTGGGGGTGGTAGTGAGGGTGAATCAAACAATTTAAGTGGTTTTGAAATGAAATTAACAAGAGATGCTATAGCTTCTAGTTTAATGAATTCATTTTAAATTGTAAATGCTAATGTAAATTTTTTTATATTTATATTTGGTATATAAATATTACCTCTTTTTGAAACTTTAATCCAAATACATGTAATATTTTAATTTGTTAGGTTTATGTTTTCTATGTTACGTTAATATCTAATATGGGTCAAATTACATTTTAAAATAAAATAATACAAATGTGTTAAAATCATTAATTAAAAATAAAAAAGCATTTATTAAAATAATACAACTGTGTTAATATTTAATTACAAATATTTAATGGTTATATTTAAATATTTAAAATATAGTTTATATAATCTATTTAAATTTTATAAATAATTAAAATTAATTACTTATAAATATTTAAAATTAATATTTCATATATTAAAATATTAACAATAAGTTATAATATTTTTTTTATATTTTTGCTAAAATATCATAATATTAACTAATTTGAATATTATTTAAATACATATTTGTTACTTTACAATACCATGTCTAAAATGGACATTTTATTTCTCAAAAACACTTTTCCACATTACTTTTTAAAAACATTTTTCAAAAGTAATGCTAAACTAGCCCTAAATCTGGGCCAAATCAGTCAATCAAATTGGTTAAATAAAAAATTAGCTGGTATATCGAACTGGAATAAGTATGAGAATTAGTAGAATTGTAAATCACAACCCATAAATTAGATAAACTAATAAAAAAACCGGTTGAATTGGCTTTTCTATTTTGGGACCAAACTTTCTAACTTATATTCATTGAAAGTAAACCCAAACCCTTAAAATTTAATAATCACAACCCAAACACCTGACCTAAAATAATTCTATAAATAAAAATAAAGTTAAAAAAATAACCTTCAATTCCCTAATCTGCCTTATACCTAGACCTAATCATAGGTTGAGTCATTCGGCCCACACAAAAAGTGAGAGAGTTTATACAAAAATATATGCCCAAAAAATGGGTTTGGGAAAAAAATGAGGCACATTCTAAATGGTTTGAGCCTCGTATAAGCCTTTTTTTGTCCAAGTTCAGCTCAAATTTGTAAAAAAAAACCCACTCCTTTTTGTTGTTTTTACTGTTTTTTATTATATTTTGTCACTATTTTGGTGTCATTTCACTACTATATTACTACTATTTTGTTGTTATTGTTTTATTGTTAATTTTACTACTATTTTAGAGGTATTTGCTTATTAAATTGCACCTATCTTAATGTTATTTAAGTATAAATAATTTTTTAAATTTATTTTCAATTTGTTAGGAAATATTTCTTTTAATTTTTTTAACATATTTGATGTATTATATTTTTTAAATTTATTTTTATATAAAAAAATAATATAAAAATTTAATACGAACGGGTTGGACCGAGCTCAAATTTTAGCATTTTTATCCAGAGCAGAGTTGGATAAAATTTCTGGCCCATTTTTTAGGCCGAGCTAAGTCAGGGCCTAAAAAAAACCTAAAATTTTATTGATACCCAACTCGGAGCTAACTCGGCCCGACCCATAATCCCCTCTACTTGTACCTACTAAAACTCTAAAATTAAAACACTTGAAGAAAAGTCTTCAACTCTATTGCTCTTTGCTTTGGCCTTTGCTCTACCGTGAGTTGACGACTACCTCTCTACTTCTCTTCAACTCTTCTCTCATCACAAGTTTCAACCTTAGTTACTGTTGATAATTGTCTTTAACCATTGCCGACCACCATTTCTTGCTTTAAAGATTATTTTGGAGAGATAAGGATATGATTTTCACCATCTTTTGTTTTTCCTCCTTCCTTTTCACTTTTTCAAGACCAATTCTATCATTGGGAATAAATAGATTATTATTTATTTGCGTTCAAGACTAATGCTTTTGAAATTTGCTTTCCAACGGGATGACTTTGGTTTTGTAAACATTGATTATTTCTCATTAATGAAAGTATTTACTTCAAAAGTTTTCTTTTTATTCACATTAGGAGTGTGGCATACAATTAGAAGTAAATTGAGTCGTGAAAGACAAAAAGATTAAAGTACTTTTTTTTTCAAAATTTTCAAAATTATTTATTTTAATATTTGAATCCGTTGTACCAATAGTTGAACCAGTTAGACTAATTAAACTGAAAATTGATAATTTGATTTGTTCGACTACTGATCCAATTCCAAAAACATTGAGATATACATATGTGCACATATGTAATGTTGAATGTATACTCTATTTCGCTATATAAACAGAAAAATCTTTAATCAAAAAGGGTAAAGAAAAAAAGAACCTTTTTTAGGCAAACTTCTCCTTTAAGCAAACGTTAATTTATTTTTTTCAATCTTATGATTCTGATCTAGCAATCAAATTCGGGCACTATTAGGGTAATTCATATCCATATCTCTATTCTCTATAAATATCCACTAATATTGTAATTTGTTTATGTGTTTTATTTAATTTCCACTAGTGTGGGTTTCTTCTTAATTTGACAATGGTTTGATTTAATTCAGTGTACACTCTATTTGTCCTAATTATTTAAACACGTATGTCACACTCAGTTTTCACTTATGCCTCGAAATTTAAGGAAATAAGAGTTATTTGAGTAAAATGAAAAAAAATGGAGGACTCTGCTGGGAAATTCAAAAATCTTAGTGGTTAAATTGTGAATAGTTGGATTTTAATTTTGGTTTAGTTAGATTGGAACAGGTTGGCTCCTTAGTTAGAGACATAATAATTAGAAATAGATGGCTACAAAGGACTAAGGAAATCATGCAAGATTGTGATATATATACGTATGTGAGGGAGGAAGGAATTCTTTCAATTAGTTTATAACCTTTTTATTCTTTGCACTGTCTTCTTTGGTTGTTCTGAAGAAGAGAACTTAGGAGAGCTCTGCATGGAGCAAAAGTCGTAAGAGTTGAAGTTGGGAAGTAGAGAAATTGAGAAACTAGTAAGCTTATTAATCTTCAGTGCTTGAGAATTAGGGAAAGAAGGAGGGCAAGGACTCCTAATAAGTTTCTGTAAACTGGGTTTTAGGTTTTAAGGTTTAAATGACTTCAAATTAAACCAGATAAAAAGTTGACATGCTTAGCTGCCAGGACGAAGGAGGCTTTGACAATGGGACAAGCTAAGCTGACATGGAAGAAGAATTTAAGGTGAGTTTTGTTCTCTACCTTTGGGTGATTGATGTAAAATGTGTTGTGATTGTTTTGAGTTGTTTGACTCTGCTATTATGAGTAAACATCGTAAATAAGTATATTATAGATGCATACCCTTGTAAAAGTATGATTGTTGATTGTCAAATAATAATCACATGGCGATTAAACAATTGGCGTATTATGTGTTTTGTGATAAGTACTTTGCTTTGTGTGTAATGCATGTATATATTATATGCGAAGTACAGAGGGATGTACCAAGATAGGGTAGATGGAGTTAGGAATAATAGGTGAAATGAAGGATTAGATGGACTGCAATGGGTATACAAGGGAGTTTGGGTGACACCGCGAAAATGGAATTGACTGGCTCGCTAAAGCAACACCGTGATGACGGTCTATTAACTTTGTGGAGTGACACCGTGACGCCAATTATCGAATGGCTCACTACAGCGGTATTGTGATGACAATCTATCAAATTTATAGAGTGAAATCGATTATTAGGTCCTACGGGGTGATACCTTGGAAGAGTTTATTGATTCCTCGGAATCGAAAGTCCGCCAAGACAATAAACATGAGATCATATTGTGTAAGACCATAGCTCAGCTATGGTAACATATGAAGTCCGCCATGACAATAAACATGGGATCATATTGTGTGAGACCATAGCTCAGCTATGACAACATATGAAGTTTGCCAAGATTGTAACACCCCTTACCTGTACCCGAGATCAGGACAAGGTACGAGGCATTACCGTATATAGACAGGGCATTTTCAAAACACATGAGCCATCAAATTTCATTCCAAATTAAAACCAATCAAACAAAATCATATTGTCCTTATTATGGACCTATGAGGTCCAAAACATATATTAAAAACAATCTGGGACTAATCCGAGAACTTACGAGAATTCTAAGAAAATTTCTAGGGTTGAGCTTTACACGCCCGTGTGGAGGTAATGCCACGCCCGTGTGCTTTAGGACATGCCCGTGTCCCTTACTCGTATGGGATTTCTAAAAATTATTTTTCATTTCGAACCTACAGGGGTTTTCACACGGCTGGGCACACGCCCGTGTCCCTCACAAGGCCTAGACACGCCTGTGTCCTCACTCGTGTCCAAAAACTTGGACATTCTTTTTATGACATCATCACTTATTTAGGGGCACACGGCTATCGCAAACGCCGGTGTGCTAGGCCGTGTCCTTCACACAGTTGAGACACACGGTCGTGTCTCTACCCGTGTATTTACTACCATGCAAACTGACTTAGAAATTTTAGGTGCAAGGGACACACGGCTGGGCAACACACCCAAGGGACACATGCTTGTATGTTTACCCGTGTGGACCTTTTTGGAAGCTATTTTCCAAGCTATTGGTCACCCTCAATCACTCATACATTCAAACACACTTTACAACATGCAACATGACATATTTATACACTCAAACATTCCACACCATGGCACTCTCACATCTTCATAATGTCATTTTATTGCACCCTCATTTGTTACACCATTTAGAGGCATTCCACACCTATTTCATGCATTATTAAACTTGTTACCATAACCTCAAATTGTGTATTCATGCACATAGTCATTTTAAGTCATTAGGTCATCCTTTAACCTTTAGCACTTAATCCACAACTTACCATGCATTCATCAATCAACAACATACCACATCATTATCATGTATTCACCAAGCAATAACATATCCTACCATCAAGACACTAACACATGCATGTATAGGTAATTAGATTACAACCAAAATGATCAAATATGAGCCATATCACATAGCCATTACAAAAGAATCATCATCATCATACGCCTTCACAAATTGGCCAAATAACATGACACATATCACAAAATGACCAAGTTCCTATACATGCCATACTCAAAATAATAATTTCACTATACCCAATAGTCTTTTGATAGTGTGATCGAATACTCCAACAGCTTCCGATCTCTGAGTTAGCTTAGCAGAAGAGGGGAATAAGCATTAAAGCTTAATAATTCCATATAAAAATAATATGTAAAAGTAATAAACAATCAACATGTAAAAACATGGTAATATATACATAAAGATTTTTCTCTATTCAAACCTTTTTGCTTACTCATCATATGCTCATACATACTTGCTCATCTTAAATAGATCCTTATCAAAGCATTACTCATAGGTTTGGCGTACGTACCTGTACTCATCGTAGATATCGATAACCATACCTCTTTCATATGCCCTCCTCGAGACTTTTATTACAATCGTTACATTACCGATTGAACACTCGAAATACTATTGGATACGTGGAAACCTTGCACATAAGTGCTACATATACAAAAGTAGCTGAAGCTACCATATAACATGTAACACATCCATAATAAACTCGGATCTCTCAATGAGCTCGAATGTTACATGAATCGCATCCATCATGAACTCGGACCATTCAACGAGCTCGGATGCTCGCATTCATAATGAACTCAGACCTCTCAACGAGCTCGGATGCTATATACCTCACGAACCTGGACCACTCAACGAGTTCAGACTCCTTAGTTCCTAGTGACATGTCACTTGTATCCTAAACTATTCCTAAGGTTCAAACAGGATTTTCCTCACTTGCATATAGTATCTCCATCGTACTTGCTCGTAACATTGTGGTTAACGACCATGATAACATTAATGTTTTCATAACAATCAATAGGCATATAACTCATAATTACAATAAAACATTTATCACATCATATTAAAGCATTAAAACATACTACAATACCACATTATTTGCACATGTACTTACCTCGGTACAAAATGATGATAATCGAGCCTAGTCGTCGTATACTTTATTCTTTTCTCGATCAAGTCCCGATTCACATGTTTCTTGATCTATAATGCCAAACTTATTTATTATTCACATTATTCAAATGGGTCCATAAATCATACTCTTGCAAATTTACATTTTGACCCCTAAACTTTCACATTAGTCTCTCGGCTTGTAAAATGAAATGCATGCATTTTCTTGATTACCCAAGCTGGGCCGGACCTTTTCTATGCTAATATCAGCCCATATTTTCTTTTATTTCACATTATTACTACTCACTTTTACACTTTTACAAACAAGTCCCTTGTTTAGGTGTTTTCACTAAAAATCACTTAATAAAATATGTTCACCATGCATCAAACATTCATATTCCTCCATAAATTATCAAAATAAAAGCATGTCATGCCTGGGTCAATTTTCATACATGAACCCTAGCTCAAAATATAGCTAGAAATGGGTAGATCATGTTTTCGGGACTTCAAAAATACAAAGAACATTAAAAACGGGGGTAGGGAACACTTATTATTGAGCTTGGAAATGTTAAACAAAACCCTAACTATGGTGTTTTGTGATTTTCGGTAGCCAAGGAGGAAGATGGACACATTTTTGGTTTGGTTTTTCCCTTTTTATTCTTTTAATTACCTAATGACCAAAATGCCCTTAGGGTTTCTCTTTCCAATATTTTTCTATGCATGTCTATTTTTGTCCAAAATTTTATAAATTGGTCAAATTGCTAATTATGACCTTCTAATTCATAATCTAATGAAATTTCATGCTTAAAGCTTCTAGAATACAAGTTTTTCCTTTATTCAATTTGGTTCCTAACATGCAATTAGACATTTTATGCATAGAATTTCTTCATGAAGCTTTCACACAAGCATGCATTCATAACATAAACCCCATAATAATCATAAAATAATTATTTTTATCTCAGATTTATTGTTTCGAAACCACTGTTCTGACTAGGCCCTAATTCGGGATGTTACAAAGATGGTGAACTAGTAAGCTGACACGGCACAAAAATGGGGACATCGTTGGATAACTCGCGTGGTGGGTAGTATAATATGATGGATGAGGCATGTTTGAGAAAATGAATAAACGGGCTAGTAAGAGAATCTACTAACTCACGAATATAAGGAAACAAGTAGGAAAGTCTGGAAAGGCAGGTAGGCCAATAAGGGCATCTACCAAACTGCAATGTTGTGAGGAATTGGTATAAGTGGTTTTAACACGTCAGATGTAATGTAAGAGATATTGTATTAGAGGTACTTAAGTATCTGACTGGTAAGCCCGCTAGAGATTGGCGAGTAAACCAGTATTGGGTAAGATATTGAGATGAACAAATAGATACAAATCCCAAAGGTCGGGGGGTAAAAGGCAACAAGAGTTGGGTGAGTCTGCCAAGGACTATCTTTGGTAAATAATCCACCGGGATTTTAATAAATTCGTGGATGTTTGTTGAACCTAATTTGACATAGGGAAATCCTCAAGGGGCTATCTGCCATTGGAAATGTCTCAACAAATATACCGAAGGGGAAATATCCTATAGTGAAATCCTGCAGAGAGTAAGACCACAAGAAAAATGAGTGTTTACACAACCAAATGACATATATGGGGCTGCAAGAGAAGATTTTAGAATTAGGCCTTCCTTAAGGAAGTGTGTATGCGAGGGCTAAAATAGAATAAGATAATTATCAGGGTAATAATGTAACCATATGTCGGGATCAGTGTAGAACGAATGAATTAGGGCAAGGACCTACCATTGAGGCGGTGACAATGGTCAGACCGCTGGTAGAAGTAAACAGTCTGAATGAATAAAGTATGTAACTATCTTTAAATAGACAAGTCGGGAAGGGGGATATGAAGATATGTGAAGAAGTTGTATAGGGTCAAATTTTGAAAGAAGTTATTTGGAAGAGTACATCTAAGTCTATACCAGGAACTAAGTCCACTAAACGAATGGCTTGGAGATTTCATGGCTTAGGATACACCTATTAGATGACGAAAATTCCTAAAGATGCACAGGGGGTTATGAATTCCATGTTTATATATATATTTCATTCTTAGAAATACAATACTTATGTTCATTGTTGTACAAGATTTCACTAAGTTTATTTGAACTTATGGTTGTACTGCTTTGGATGTAGGTTCAAGATTAATAAATTTGAAGAATAATGGATCAAGCCAGACATTCCTAGCATTGTACGAAGGTTGCGAAAATTGTAACATGCTTATAGAGGGGCACCTTTAGAAGCCACCTTTAAAGGCCACGCCTTAGGGATCAAGCTGGATATCTCTATATTAGAATTTTTTTAATAATTTTTAGATAATTGACAGGGTTAATATGATATATATATTTCGCATAAATTTCATTAGTAGAAGTTAAATTTTTGAATCAGATATTGTCTCAGTATGTGAACAACATAGTTTAGGAATTTGTGAAGTTAATCAAGTGGTTGTAACATTCGGTACCCGGTCCTGGCAATCGGGTCAGTTAGAGGTTGTTACAAAGTACTCTACTAGTATTATAACTTTGTAGTTGTAGATTTTTATATGTCAAGTGAGATCTTTGCTTCCTAATTGTAGAAATAGAAACATATTTTTTCTCTACTATACATGGTTATGTACAAGGTAGTTCTCAGTTTCAAAAAACAATTAGTCTCTTACCTATTTTATTCTCTAAAATTGTTTCTAAGGATATATTAATGGAAAAGGTAGATTAAGATTGCAACTAGATCAACAACTATGATATTAACTCATCTGAGGGATCTTTAGAACATTCTCCAAACACCAATGGGCACTAACATGTGCAAACAATGAGAATTCATAGAAGGCTACTATTCTTTTCCATTATGATGAACTGGAGGTAGTAAGTCAAGACTTTTTGCAAAGTCAATTACTATAAAATAGTAATCAAGTCATTCATCACAAAAATGAACGACCCATGACCATGTTTATTTTTCATCAACCATATAATGCCAATAAGAGGATATCATTTACCCATGTCTCGGGCTATGAATTTCACTATTGTGAATGACCCTACATACTGTAGAAGTCGTACACCAAACACACCAATTTTTGGTTCCTTATCTATTCGAACTTTGGCATTTACTTACATCAAAGTGTACAAGTCACATATACATAATCCGTCATCCACATAGGATTTAGGTATGCCACACTATGAATGTCACAAGTGAATAAATCTATAAACGGATTCAGGATCTATTCTTCTTTGGTCCAGTTAAATGTACTGCTAGTCCAGTCAGTCACATCTATGTCTCTATCTTCTAGGAGTCATCTGTTTCGATGCTCGAGACAAAACATCTCCCTAATTGGACTTGATAGACGACATATTAGTCTTTCAATTGGCTTGCTCATTTTCAACTAGACTAAGGACATGTTTAGGTTCGTCTGCTAATACAATTTGTCTTTCCGTATTATGATCTAACCACGTAATACCGTTTAGTATTAGTTTAAATGTTAGACAACCAATGAGCAACAATGGCGGCACTGAAAAACATTGGAGCAAACGTACCATTTTCATAATTAATCTATTTCCTATCCTATTTTTGTATTTAATTATATTTTTAGTATAATTTTTGAAAAAGAGCCAATATTAAATCATAATTTAATTTATTTATACCACCTGTAATCGATTGGTTAAGAGAATTTCTTTTAATGAAAATATGAGTTTTTTTTATCTAAATAATGCAAAAATAATTACAAAAAAGGGATGAGTTTAAGATTAATTACGAGAATGATATGTTTTTTATAGTAAAATTGGGTGTCGTCAACGTGTCAGGTGACACCAGTTGTAAATTATAATATTTTAATAAAAATAAAATGAAATAAAAATATTTTAATGTAAAAAGGGGTGATGCCAAAATGATAGCGGCACCCCTTTTTCTCCTTCTGACTTTTAGCTTTTCTTTTTTTAATTTGGGGTAGTAGTATAATTTTAAATTTCATACCTCTATTTTATGGAATTTAGTCCTTTTATTACCATAATTAATAAAACCATCAATTTAACCATTTATATATGGCAAATTAGAAAAGAATCAACGGTTCAAGTTTATATGTTTTTATCAACAATTGGCTTAGTTTTGATAATGTGCGAGGATTAAATTTTAAAAAAATCATAGTAAAGGGATTAATTTCTCAATTTTATAAAGTACATAGATAAAATTCATAATTAGACCTTTAAAACAAACTTAGCAATACTAAACATTGTATGGTTATAGAAACATATATGATACAAAAAAATAATTAAAACATGAGAAAACATAAAAACATAAACTTACCAAAATTTTCTAATTTGCCACATATAAATTGTTGAATTGATGATTTTATTAATTCTTTGCATATGAATTTGATAAACACTTGACCTTGAAGTAAGTAATTTGATGATCGAGTTTAATCTTGAAGTAAGTAATTTGATGATCGAGTTTAATAGTATCAAATAATTTGACTAACTTTTTAAATTTGAAAACATACAAAGGCCAAATTTTGACAATTGAAAATAAAAGGATTTACTTCTAATTATTATAAAATTGAATTATGAAATTCAAAATTATACCATAACCACTTCATTAAAAAAGACAAAACTAAAAGTCGGAAGGAGAAAAATAGGTGACGAGAGACATTTTGGCAGCACCCCTTTTTACATTAAAATATTATTTTTAATTTATTAATTTATTTATTTATTGAAAATATTATTTTTATAGTTGGTGCCACCTAACACGTTGGAGGCACCCAATTTTATTGTAGGAAACATACCATTCTCGTAATTAATCTACAACCTATCTTATTTTTATTATTTAGGTAAAAAACTTTAGATTTTTATAACTTTTATTTAAAAAATGGATTAGGAGTTTAAAAAGCCTTCAAACTTTTTTTTTAAAAAAAGGCAATTATGTAATACCCTTAACCCGTATCCGTCACTGAAACTGGAATACGTAGTATTACCGGACAAATGAAATAGTAAAATATTCAAATCATACATTAATATAAACATAATCAAATTTCATTCAAATACATTCATAATGTCCCTTAATAGAGCTCTCGAGACCCTAAAAATACTATAGAAACAATTCGGGACTAAACTGAAAATATTTGGAAATTCTAGGAAAAAGCTAAAAAAATTTGGACTGTAAGGGTCACACGGCTGTGTGACCAGGCTGTGTGACTCACAAGGCTGAGACACAAGACCATGTGATCAGGCTGTGAGACTCACACGGCTAAGACACACGCCCGTGTCTCAGGCTGTGTGGACATTCAGAATAGGGACACACGACTGTGTCCCAGCCCGTGTTCATACCCGTGTAACTCATTAACTTGGGTTACACAACCAAGCCACACACCCGTGTGCCAGGTTGTGTACCTCTGATATGACCTCACACGCCTGTGTGCCAGGCTGTTTAACTGCCTGACTTGTAAGCCTTGAACCTACAAGGGGCACATAGCTGTGTCACATGACTGTACGTCATACACGGGTGAGACATACGCCCGTGTCTCAGGCCGTGTGGCCCCAAAATGAACCTTAAAACACAAGTTTACCATTTCAAGTTGCTTGACCTTAATAAACCCAAATACCAACTAAAATACCAACTCAAAGTGATATTAATCGAGCCAAAAACACATCAAAACCAACCTAATAAGTGTCTAACCAATGTACCATCGTTGGTACCCCAAGTATATACAATTTTACAACAAAATAAACATTAATTCAATTTTTCAACTCATTCAAGTAATACCAAATCAATATACCTAACAAAGTTACCACAATCACAATAATTCAAATATATATACCACACATACTAACATAACAAATATACCTCATTCTCATACAATATGCAAGTTGGTTATTTGCACAAAATATCATTCATAATATTTACATAAGCCAAACATTGACCAAAACTGCACAAAAGCCTATACATGCCATATAATCCGAATTAAACGTTCAAAAACTACCGAGATAAGCTGGATAGTGTGACTTGAGTGCCGATCCAATCGTCCAACCTTTTGAAAATCTACAATGACGTTAAATAACACAAGTAAGCCTAATGAGCTAAGTAAGTTCAACGAATTAAATGATAAATTTTACCGAACTAATTATAATAATTCAAACAATAATAACCATTCAAAAGAAACCTGTCATTCACAACTTCAATCGATAATTCATCTATATTCAGATTAATATGAAATAAACAACATATCTTTCAAATTCATTAAATGAACTACCTTATTGAGATTTTCCATTTGAAGAACGAATTACGAGTAAGAGTACATCATCAACAGAAGCTCATAAGAGTTGGTCCTCCCGACCACGCTAACAGAAGCTCGTAAGAGCTTATCCAACCGAATCACGCCAAACAGAAAGTATAATGCGAAAGTTCACAACAAATGCTGAACCTCAGTTTACTTGGGTAATATGCCGATATCTCCCTCTAATACCATCTCCACTCCAAACCCCCATCATACACAAAACATGAATGCACTGAAATCCCGTATTCAATCCAAACCGAGTATTAACATCAATAATATAATATCAACAATAATTCATTTCCAATAATAGAACATATATATATAATATCAATCATCAATTTATAAAAATGTTAAATTTTAACCATACGAACTTACTTGGACTGAATTGTAGTCGTTGTAGAAGTTCAGAGACTATTCCACTATTTTTCTTTTTTCACGAGTATCTACGAGATTTGGACCTAAAATGTAAAATTTTTCATTATTAGAACATATTTTATTTCCAAACCATTTTACAATTAATACTATTTTATTTTTTAAAATTACACAATTACCCTAAACTTTTACCCTTTTTGCATTTAGTCTCTTAACCCAAAATTCATCAAATTAACCATTTTTCTCAAGTAAATATTTTATCAAAATATAATAGGCTCTCAAAAATCCTCTCATAAACATCAAATTCACTATTAAACCCTAAAATTTTGACATTTTCACAATTTAATCCTAAAATCAAAATCTAACAAAAATCATTTTACAAATTCATCAAATAGTATAATCAAAGCTCCAAATACATGTTATTCATCAAGAACATTCAATACTCAACAATGGTAACTTCCAAAATTTTTAACAGTATAAAAACGAAGGTACAGACTAGTTGGACTTAGTTGCAATGATCTCAAAAACATAAAAATTACAAGAAAACGATTCAATTTCCTTACCATGCAAAGACAAAATATAAACAAAGCTTCCTAGATTATCAATGGTGAGGTTCGGCCAAGAAGAAGAGAAAAATGAGAAAAATGAGAAAAATAAAGCTTTTATTTCAAATTGTTTCTTTAATTTTGAATAAATTACAAAATTGCCATTAAAACATTTTATTTTGTCATTTTCTTTTAATTAGCTCTCCCACTATTTAAATTAAGGCTTAATTATCCCTTAAGTCCTTCCTAAAATACTAATTAACCATTTAATCACCTAAATGCATTAATTAACAAGTTTTGCACCTTTTTCAATTTGATCTTTTTTCTCTTAATTAACTATTTAAACGTTAATATTTCTAAACCAAATTTTAATACGACTATAATGACTCTATAAATATTCTAAAAATAATATTTACAAGTTGATACAACGAAAATTTGTGGTCCTGAAGCCACTATTCCGCCACAACTAAAAATCGGACTGTTACAAATTAAGCTCTTATTTTTTTTTGCGCACAATTGGGTACTTGAACTTTCAAAATACACCGAAAAGGCCTTCAAACTTAAAAATAAAATAAAATTAAGCCTCTACTTTTTTTACACTCAATTAGATACTTGAACTATCAAAATGCATCAAAAAAATCTTTTGACCATTAATTTTAACAGTTAATCGTTAAAGTTAATTGCCCTAATTTTTTTCAATTAAAGCCACCACGGCATGACATGTGGCAAAAGAAATATAAAAAATAAAAATCAATAAAAGTTATAAATATTATTAAATTTTAATAAAAATAAAAAATAATTAAAAATTTATTAAAAATTAGAATTTTTTTAAAATTATAAAAAATCATAAAAATAATTATAAAATACATAAAAAAAGCCCTTTAACCATTAACTTTAACTATTGATGTTGAAGTTAAAGAACCCAATTTTTTTCCAGTTAAAGCCATCACGTGTCGTAACACATCATGACATGTGGCGAAAAAAGATAAAAAAAATAAAAATCAATAAAATTTTATAGAAATATTATAAAATGCTTCTTTTGGCACGATAATTTTGATAATTTTTTTTACATTTTTTTATAATTTTCTTACCACTTTATAAATTTTTTATTTTTTTATATTTCTATATATTTTATAATTAATTTTATAATTTTTATAAAAATTTACAATTTTTATATTTTTTTTCGATTTTTATACTTTTTATATATTTTTATTAAAATATAATAATTTTTATAAATTTTATTGATTTTATTGATTTTATTATTTTTTGCCACATGTTACACTGTGGTTGTGACACTTGATGCTTTAATTGAAAAAGATTACGGGTGATTAATTTTAACTGTCAAATGGCCTTTTTGATGCATTTTTGTAATTCGACTATCCAATCAAGTGAAAAAAAAAACGAAGCAAGAACATAATTGCTCCTTAAAAAAGTTTAAGATCTATAATTTAAAAATTCAAATACTGAATTGAGTATAGAAAAAAATTAATTATTATTTTTAAATAGTTTGAGAGCACTTACACCCTTAAACCTAAAAAAAATTAACTGAAAAATAACAGGAATTATAATATACTCGTTACAATGTGAAAGCGAGCAACCAAATTGTATGATATTCGATAGCCTAAAACTTAGTCGGTAAGTAGCCCACTAAACAAACTAGTTAGGCCCAACGTCTTTTTATATTAAAGGAACTTGAACAAGGCAACGCAAGCACCAGTCTTCAAATTTTCAAAACCTACTTTCCTCTTTTATATCTCATTCATCTCAGTATCTGTAATGATTTTCTTTCTTACTCGCGTTATGCTGTTCCTGTAACAATTCCGCTGAAATTTAGTTTGTTTATTAATTTAATTTCATTGTTTGCAGCTAAATCTTAAAAAGCCATAGGATTTATTTCATTTTGGAGATTGAGATGAGTGAAGTTTTACAAATTATTTGCTTTAATCTGTCTGACCTAAGCTGTTTTTTGTTTCTTTTTTCGTATTGGTTCTTTGATTGATTTGGTTTCCTTTACTTATGGGGGCACTAGAGAGAATATGATAACATAAATGAACTACCAGATGAACTTTTGATTTCGATTCTGGCTCGTATGCCAATGAAAGAAGCAGCGAGAACTAGTGTCCTTTCACGCCGATGGAAAAAGCTTTGGACTTCCCATCCATATCTAGTCTTTGACGGTTCAAACTCATTGCGTGGCATTCATTACAGGTCGGAGCAAGTTTTAGAATCAGAACAGTTTAAGTACTTAAATTGGGTGAACGATGTCTTAGAATCTCATCATGATGCAGCCATTGATGAATTCAAAATTCGCTTTTATCTCGACCAATGTTATCAAAGTGACATTGATGACTGGGTCAGGTTTGCATTTGGAAAGAAAGTTCAAAGATTCGAACTGGATTTGTCCAGTTCTCGAGTCATCTCTCATGTTCAAGATTCTGGTTACGAGTTATATTTACACACTCTTCATTTTCAAACTCCTCTTTCACTCATATCCCTTGTACTAAAACAAGTACGTGTGAGTGGGGAAGTTCTCGAAAACCTTCTATCCAATAGCCCTTTTCTCGAACGCCTATGCATTGGAGCTTCGACCTCTCTTGTCCATCTGAGAGTGGCTGGTCCATCACTTTGCTTGACATACTTGGAGATAACTGCCTGTGCAAGAATGAAAATTCTAGAAGTTGATGCCCCCAATCTATTATCACTGAAATATTCTGGACAAAGTATAGAAATTCGCTTCATCGGGGTTCCAAACCTTGCTGAATTATTTATCGGAGGCATGTTTGTGGAAACCTGTACTCGTAGCTATTTATTGCCTCTGGTTCCAACATTTGCCTCTCTACTCCGGAAGCTTGTACTAGAGATGAGAGTTGATGAGGTCAGTCTGCGGAATTTTGGTTCATTGGTTGTAGTTAGATTGGTTCTTTAGTTTCTAACTCCTGGTTTGGTAATTCAGAGGAAAATGAAGTTGTTTGAATACCCCATATTGAGTCAACTCAAGGAATTGGAGCTGCAGGTTAGAGCACGTGATCATGATAGCCTTCTTTGTCTCACTTCGTTGATAAATGCCTCTCTTTCCTTGAACCGACTTTCATTGGAGGTAAGCTGTTATTGCTTTGAATTAAATAATGGTTATTTTTGTAGTAGGCATGAGGCATGAATTTAGATAAGGTGTGAGATGATGGAATACATGTGTGGAATAATGCAGCTGAGTTGGTCAAAATCGTATACGAGGAGGAGAGTGATGAAAGTGAAGAGGCATCATTATAACCTGAAGGAGGTGGAAATTAGGGGGTTTGTAGGGGGAATAGTTGATTCAGAATTTTGCATCTACTTGGTGGAGAATGCAATATTGCTGGAGAAGATGAGTATAGATCCTTTTACTAAAAATGAGAAAGGAGGGGGAAACTGCTTCAAGGCAGAGAGAGCGAGAGCAGCTAGAGTGCATGCTGAGTATCTCAGGTCCAAATATGGTGTTGAAGATAAGTTGGTAATTCTATGATGTTGATAATTAGAGTTGGATGCCAAACTTTTGTCCGAAGAATAGTTGCATGAATTAGTTAACGCCAATTAGCCTTAGTAGTAGTATTAATAATAGTTTTAACGCTAGTTTAACATTGCTTTTGAAAAGTGAAAAGTGCTTTTGAGAAATATTTTTGAAAAGTTTAGTTTAAGATTTAAATATTTAGTATTGTTGTCAAAAATTGTTTTTAAAAAATAAAATGTCTATTTTAGAAATGATATTATAAAGTAACAAATATGTATTTAAATAATATTTAAATTAATTAATATTATAATATTTTAGCATGAATATAAAAATAATTTATTATAACTTATTGTTAATATTTTAATATATAAAATATTAATTTTAAATATTTCAAAGTAATTAATATTATTTATAAAATTTAATTAGAATATAAAATTATATTTCAAATATTTAAATATAATCATTAAAAATTTATAATTAGAACAAGAAAATATGGGAAGCAATAGAGAATGTATTTTATTAACTAATAGAATCATTATAATGCTTCAGAGTCTCTATTTATAGACATAGGAAGTATAAAAGAAATAGATATCTAATTTTAATAACTATTAGAATTTATAATATATTAAAATTTCATCTTGATTATAATAGACATCTATTTAATAAGCTATTCATAACACTCTTCTTTCGATATCTATTGGTAGATAATGTGCCTCGATAAAATTTTATTAGGAAAAACCTTATGGGATAAAAACCTCGATTAAGGAAAAAATAGTGCAACGTATATTTACTCCATTTCATAAAAACATCATATATTTTTTTATATTTTATGTATTCAATCTTGAATATTAGTTTTACAAATGATTATTTGAATGTATTTGTTAAGCATTTATATTACCATTCTTTTAAAGTCATGAGTTAGGAAAATTTGGGGAAATATATTTTAATTTCTTTTGGAGATTAAACAATAATCATAACAAACTTTAATCATGATTATTTTATAAAAACACAAATAGATATTTTGGATTATTTTATAATCCTCCTTCAATTACTATTCACTGAGTCAAATTTACTACGTATGTTCAAATTAATTCAATTCATATAAATAAACAATTTCTCAAGAATTTTAATATGCTTATAGCGTCTTAAATCTTTTAAAGATTTTAATATAAACTTTACTATATAGTGATTTATAAAAGGTTGTAACAATAATATTAGACGCAAGTTAAATCTTTTATAAATTGTCAATTTAATAATATATCTAAAGGTTATTGTATCCACCACAAAAGAATATTATATCTTTTCATAATCAATGTCAAGACTTAGCGAAAAATTTCATATTTTTAATCTGTTTTTGCAAAAGTATTTCAATTGTATCTCACTGGCTTTATACCTTTATATATTTAGATTATTGGTCTAAAAACTCTATGAATTTAATTGTACTTGAGTTGTGTATTTCTATTTTAATCAATTTATTTCATATCTATATTTCTCAATAGATTTATTCAAGATATTTATTTTATTTCATTATTTCAATAATAATATTACATGCAAAATTATTATTGATCACTTTTATTTTTCGGTTCCACATTTTTTCGAATTGACATAATTTATCGAGATATCTTATTTTTATTATTTTAAAATTTAGTTTCAGGTATCTGAATCTGTTCTGAAGTTTTACTTATTAGTTATGTCTTAGGTCTCTTCTAGAGCACTCGCTTCTAGTATATGACTATTTAAAAGAATTTTCATCTTTGGAACCGATCAATCTATTATTTATTCTAATTAATTGTCTTATTAGGACTTGGATTCAAATTAAAATATTATATGGTATATAATATTTGGTTATTCTGTTTAAGTTTATAAATATATCTAACAATTAACTTGTAATGAGTTATTCTTATTGAACTTCTGGTTCAAATTACTCTCTCCCTAACTTATTACAAGTTATTATTTCTCTCCCTCTAATGTCGGGAAAACTATCGAATCAAAATTGTAATTACAAATCATGTCATAATTGAATCTTGAATACATTCAAAACATCTAATAGTATAAAGAAACTTGTAATTAATATATATTCTCAATTTTTTTTGAGGATTCATTCATCTTTGTGTATTGTGGTGGAGCAATTGGAATATATATGCACATATAAAAATTCAAAGATGAGAAATATTTAACTCTTGATCAAAAATTAATTATAATGGGGAGTATTTATAACTTTTTGGTTTGATGCGTACAACACGTAAATCAACATAATCTCATGTTGAAATAGGAAGTTTAGTTCTTATAAGTAATGGTTTAGACTTTAATCAGAGGCGTTTAATCAATAATTTTTCTAAATTATTATTCGCATAAATAACAAACTTTTACAAAAAAATTTCAAACTCAATAAATAAAAAATTGAGATATAAACGCATCAGTATTAAAAAGATGAATTGTTTTAATTTCATGATTTGAAATTAATTATTTAAATAAGTAATCTTGAAAACAACATGTTGTAAATTGATAACATATGTGATTATGTTGTAAATGCATCTACCAAAATTATATAATAGCAAAACCATCCACATGGTGGATGACTAGGTCCATATTCGTTTAAGAAATGCAAGACATTAAAATCTCAATTTTAGCTAATGAGTTTCTAATAATCAATTTTCATTGAGAATAAGAAACATATGAAAATTCTTTTATATTAAAGAATCTTATGATTCTTTAATGAATGATCATATAAATTCTTAATTAATTTTTGTATCATATATGATCCAAGATAGTCTAACTGGTCACACTAAGTAGTAAATGCATTTGTAACAATAAAGTTCTGGTTTACTTTAACATGTATTCTAATTGTACTAAATTTGTAATAAATTAATAATTTTATTATCATTCCTTTTACTTTGAATTCACATATAAGTGTTATTATGACATTTACTACTAAAAATGACTAAATCAATGTTATTATTATAATGTCACCAAGTCAACAAAATAAAGATAATTTCTAAACAATTATATGTAATATTTATCTCAGGGAATATGCCAAAATCTTCAAATATCTAAAAAAATTGTAACTTCATGTGCATCCAACCATAACGAGCTTTAGATAGAATTACTATATTTTATTGCTCATAAATAGATCTTTCAGAGTCAAATATTTTGCTTCCAACTCCTTAATGGGGATGATGACAAAAGAATATCACAAAAGATTATAAAATAAATATAAATTAATAACCCAATCCTCTCTTTTCATCCTTTCAAAATAGATATTTATAGCAATAGTGATTTATATGAAATATAATATTTTCTTCATTCACAATCTCAATATAAGATCCATTATAAATATATTTTAAAACCAATGGATTAATTATAACAAGATATTAATATATTAACTCTTCTAGAACTTTCGACTAATTTTGTATTATCAAATATTTGAATAATATTTATTTGGTTTAGTACTAAATAAGATAAATACTTTCTATTTATAATGATAGAATTTATTACTACATTCTCATATCTTTCTTCAAAAAAATATTAATAGAAACAAAATATTTAGGCATATACCACATATGTGGCCAATAATTTTCACATCACATTGATAACATAAGTTATCTTTACCCTTTGAAGAGTTATCTTAAGAACTCTCATTGTTCTCTTATTTATTACTATGTTATCAATTTTAGTGATCCATGATTATATCTTTTATTTTCTTTATATTTGCATTCACTTCAAGGAATGTAATAAATCTAGTAGGATAAACTTTTAAACGCCTCCATTGATTTTTTATTTCATAATCACCATCGCAAAACATGCGTGGATTTCAAATCAAAATCTATCTATTTATGTTGTCATAATTAGTCTCCAAACACATCATCAATTACAAGAATAATGATGATCTCTATATTTTTATTTTTCATAAATGTTATGTATTGTTACGTTTACTTCAGGGAATGAAGCAAAATTAATGGAAAGAATTTTATAATTTTTCATTAGTAATTTATTATTTTGCTTAACCACTAGAAGGTATGAGATCTTTCATACATATTGTTAAAGTCATTTTCACAATATTACTACTGCAGGAGCACATTAGATATTTCAATCATATAGTATAGTATATTCATTCGAGGAATATATATAATACAAATACATGAGTATCTCATGTTATTTATATATATGGTTTTAATGTAAAACACATGAAGGTTTTATTCAACATATATTTCTTGATCTGAAAAATAATATTATATTTTATAAAATTTTGTATCACAAGGAGCTAAAATATAAGCTCTTAAAGAGCTTTTTATAGTATGATACAATATTAGCTATTCAGGAGCATATAGTCATTTTATTGTATAACTTTAATGAATGATTAATTTATTTTAAATAAAATTTTATTTAGTCATATAAAAATAAAATGAATAGGTATAAATAAAATATATATTAAACGTAACAAATAATAAATTCATGTCACTAATAAATCATTGTGGCTAGATCATATATATTTTATATATCATACCACAACAAAATACAAAATATTATAATGTCAAATTAAAATAACTTTACAGTTATAAAAGTTTAAACATAAACATTTTCTAACCTTCACTTTTTATGACATAATTTCATCTTAAATTTTACAATGATATGAAATTATCATAGGTAAGGTGAATATTTCAAAGTTGATGACAAGTAAGTAGTTTTACTCACATTCCGCAATAATCACATATCTTAATCAAAATCAAAATTAAACCAATCAATTCTATTAAAGATGAAAATATATTTATCTCCACATAAAAAACCCAATAACTAAATGCGTGAAGGGCTTTATAAACTTTTACGACACGTTTGGTTGGGAGGAATGGAATAGAGCTGTAATGTAATAGAGTTATAATAGAATGAAGCTATAATCAATAATTCAATTGTTTGGTTAAATGGAATGGAATAGAGCAATAATAATATTCTTGTGTTTGGTTGAATGGAATAGATGTTGTAATGGCATAAGGAAAAAGACTTAAATGACCAAAATACTCTTAGTAAAATTTTTTTGATAGATGATTATTATTTTTAAATTTTAATAAAATTATTATTAAATATAATTTAATAAAAATAAAAATAAATAATTTAATCATATTTTAACGTAATTATTATTAAATATAATTTAATAAAATAATATATAATTTAATAACATTCTTAATATTATTATTAAAATATGGATTAATAAAAATCATAGTATATAATATTTAAAAATAATATATAACTACTTTATTATTTTTAAACATGTATTTAATGTGCTAAATGTTCCATTATCCATTTATTTTTTCCTTGCACTATTTTTCTTCCTTTAATAAATTTCTTTTATCTTTTATATAATAAAAATCAAATTTATATAATCTTCAATTGAATTAATTAGAAGATCCATCTACAACCATGGCTGAATCAACAGACTATCATCTTTATAAACATATCATTTATATTTTTATATAGTTAAATTAAAACACTTGTTCCTTATCAAACTGTAAAGAGAGTTACTCCAAACTAAGGTGCTATACTGTAAAAAAGCATCAGAATAGCACATAAAATATATATTTCAAAGTTTCATCTCAAATTGGATTATCCTACACATTCATGCAACCAAGCATTGCAAACGACACACATTCTACATTCTGATCAACTATAGGTTGTAAGAATACTCAGTAGCGGTACTTTGTCGAGTTATGTAACAGGGCTTCTATCAGCTGGCTCAAGCTCAAAGTCCTTTTCTGTAACAGGGCTTCTATCAGCTGGCTCAAGCTCAAAGTCCTTTTCTGTAACAGGGCTTCTATCAGTTGGCTCAAGCTCATCATCAACGTCATCTTTAACGAGAAGAGGAGATTTGTGATCCATGCTTTCAACAGATTCCTCATGGGAATGGGTATCACTTAACTTGTCCCGTTTACCTCGACTAGGTGTCATGTGAGGGGATCTCTCACGTGCTCTTCCCTGCCTATGCCTGCATGAAGAAGAGAGTTAGGGCACTTATCCATGCATATGTAGCATGACCACCTAACTAACAAACTAAGACTTAAACCTAATGGAAACCATAAAACTAAACAAAGACAATGAAGAAATCCTTGCTCAAAGTCAAATGCAGCCTTTCACACCAGCTTCTATCTTTCACTTCAAAATTATGAGATTGATTATGACGGCATGGAATTCATCTATGTAATCGGCTCATTAGCAAACAAGAAAGAGTCAATGATAACATCAACATAGATAATTTCTCATCACAGCAAAACATTCTAGAGAGTAACGCGTCTGCTTAAAGAAAACCAACTATGATGAAAACTGCACAATGACATCAGTTTACATAGGACAATTTTGATTGCACAATGACATCAGTTTACGTTATGGCCATCTTGATTCCCATTTATTTTCCTTTTCCCTTCAGATAAATAAAAACTAACACATCATCATTTTTGATAACTCCCAACATCCATCAAGTTCATTCATAGCTTCTCAGGGCATGAGAAAGCAGGTTTAGGCGTATTTCTTAACAATTAACATAGCAACTTATCCATTCCATTGTAATCAATAATCAGTTTATCCCAACTATATCTTGCTTATATTTTTCCACATAAATTATGCAAACAGAAAAGTAAAAAAATTAGAACAGAACCAGAACTAAGCAAATGTCAGGTCATGTTTGAAGCAGACAACATCATGCTACATGAAGCAGTGCAGAATCAGAAAAAACCAACACAATAGATTATATTAGATAATATTATTAAGCCAAATAAAATGACAATAAATTAATAAAAGATTAATACCTCTCATCACGAGGACTGCCAAAGTTTCCGTTATGATACATAGGACTCTGGCTCCTAAATCCAGGACCATATGGGCGTGATATTTCCCCACAGAAGGGCAAAATGCCATCATCTTCAGGCACATTAGTTTGAATAGAGTTCATAGTTCTTTCAACTAGTTCCCTCTTTCGGCTGCTATAAGCATCTGGAAAACCATTAACATATTCAGTATCTTCATGCGCAATATCAGCTTCAGATGCAAGATCTCCTCGAAGATCCTCCATTTGACCTTCCAAGATTAGCAGTATCAGCTGAAGTCTCTTGCCCAGTTGCTGCCGCCAATTCTGGAGGCAAATCTGGATCATAACCCTAGAAGAAACCAAGACAATTTTACCCTTATTAGCAATAGCAGAACAACAGAAATCATGGCGTTAATCCAAGTACTCAACAATCAAAGGGAAACAATTTTTTAGATATGCATAAGCACCTAATTTATCTGCTCTGTTTGCCCATTTTCATAAACACGAATTTTGCTTTGCATAGTTGTCTCCAAGCGACGTTGTTCCTAGAAGATTTCAACATTGAACGTTCCAAGATCTTAGTTCCGACAAGAACTAAATATAAAGAATCACTGTAGTAATTACCAGTTGTTTGCAATAATCTTTCCAGCTCTCCTCATTTAGACCAAAGTTAAAGAAGCCTGAAAGATCAACACCAGGATATTTCCACGGCTTTTATTCAAAATTGTCAATGTCAACATCAAATATTGTTCTAGCTTCACATAGGGAACAAAAAAATTGTCAGACAAAACAAGCAAAGAAGTTAAAGAGTTTGCAAACGATATTTGAAGAATGAAATACAACAATTTCTGGAAGAAGGCAAAATTATCCTGCAATAAGCAATTTATCTCCATATTCAGCTTCTACAAGCCAAATTTTTTTTTTTCATTCTACTATAAAAAGTGCAGTACACAACAGATGATTAGAACCTTGACATGTAAAAGAGATTGCTATAAACTTTCCATTCAATAACACATTTAAGAAAAATACCAACATTAGCATCATGTAACCAAACGCTAATTGTATTGTAAAAGAGATTGCTAAATCAGAATCTCTTTATAGCAAGTACGACAACATATACAAATAAAAAGCAAGGGCACATACACTGAAACCAAAATATCAATTATAATAAGAATCTCAAGCTGGAAATAACTTGACTTTTATGCCAATAAACCTAATTGAAAATTTTTGCGAAATCAAAATTTCCCCCTAAAGAGGAAAATTTCTTCCACAGGAATTTAGAATCAAAACTAAAATTTGAAAGATCAGAAGGTACTTCTCTAAATCCAATAAAAAAGAACAATCCAAAATCAGCATTAAGAAACCAGAAAGAAAATAGAGGAAGAAAAGTAATGGGAAATTGGAAAGATTAGAAAGAGGTACCCTTGGACATTCTTGAGGATTTGATTAAACCTGGAATCAAGGCTTTCTTTGTTACGCTGATCTTCTTCGCCATGGCTGCTGCTGTTGTTCTTTCAAACCCCTCTTCCTGCTCACTCCAAACGTTCTACACGGGTATATTGGGGGAATGGTGAGAGTAAAGAGAAAGTAAAAGAAGAGAAAGTTTATATAAAAAAGAGAAATTTCATACTCGCATAATCTTTAAAATTTGTTGAAAAAATCTCATATGGGAGTTGGGAGTTCAAAATGATGTGAGATGGGTAGAAAAGGAAAGAAAAATAATTTTGTATATTACTGAAAGCTTTGAATAACTATTCAGAGGAGGTGGCATTGAATAGCTATTCACAGGTTTTGAGGAATCAGGCTGTAATGGCTGTTCAAACTGTAATGGTTATTTAAAGGAATAGGTTTACAGCCAACCAAACCCCTGAAAAGTTTTATTGTATTGAATAAGGGGGAGAATGGCTAAGCCATTCATGTGAACCACGTAAAGCATCCGGATAGTAAATTATATAAATTTAATTTTTTAATAGAAATCAAATTAAATTTTAGAATAAGTTGATTAGTTTGGCTTACATTACCATGGATGAGAAGTAGTGATTATAAACCTTCTTTTGTAATAAAAAAAAGAGATCATCCCTAAACAAATATTAAAAAGTAAACTTGGAGAGTGAATTTTACTTCTCGATTTCATATAGGTAATGGTATCAAATCTTTCACCATCCTTAAGAACAAAAAGTAAAACAAGTTAATCAAAACAACGATAACGTATAATGAAAGAAGAATGAAAAATAATAATCAGATATGAAATATTAAATAAAAGAAACTTCTTGTAAAAAAAATTGTATTTTATCGTCAAAGATATTGAAAATCATGAAGAATAAATTTGATCGTCGACAAAAGGAACTATCACTTTGAGAAAGATCTTGCTGATAATGTGTTATAAAATAAAGAGAGTAAAGAACAAAGAAAATATGAGAAGTAATAGATAATGTATTTTATTGATCAATGGGATGATTACAATACTTCATCAAAGTCTCTATTTCTAGGCATAATAAGTATAAAAGAAGCAAAGATCTAATTCTAATAACTATTAAAATTTAAAGTAAATTAAAATTTTACCTTGATCATGATGAACATCCACTTAATAAGATATTCATAACATTTTTAAAATTTTTAATTAACTAAGAAAAAAATTGTTACTGTGAAAAATTATGAGGACAAAAAGGTAATTAACTAACTAAAAGCACTTTTGGCCTAGAAAAAAAGTTAAAAATTTCAACTTTTTCAATGGAAGAAAAAGGACTTGTTAAACGGGCTTTTTAAGTTGAACTGGAGTTTGTTCAGTAAATAATTTAAGGGAAAAACACTTTTTGGATGAAAGTTCTTTTGGAAGCACAAATAAACAAGCCCTTACAAGTTGTAAAAAGGTCTTCTTTTCCATGGCCAACCGTTATTTGGCCCACCATTTATTAATATCTTATTATTATTAGGGTAAAAGGTCAAAATTTTCTTTATGGAAAGGTAAATATATATATTTACTTAAGTTTGGTTTCCACATATAAATTAGCACATATGTCTTTTTTAAATATAATGATAAATTTAGCCCTTAACAGTTATATTTTTTTATTAATTTGACTCTTATTTTTTTAGTTAAATTCATTCCTCAGTCTTTTAAAAGGAGAAATTTGACCAATCTTTCAAAAAGAGTATTTGCTTTTTTTTAATGGAAATACATTAAAATTCTAAATTTTTAAACATGGTAGCTTACATGATAATCTATGTGTACTTTATGCTTTTTTTTTGAAATTTTTATGAAATATTTATAATTTTAATGAACTCTATGTATTTTGATTTTTGAATTTTTTTCATTTTATGAACATTTTTGAATTTTTATTTATTTATTGATGTGGAGTATATAACAAATGGTACCATGTTAGCATGATGTACACGTAGACTATCACATAGGTTGTCAAGCCAATATCATTAGAAGTTTAATGTTTTAATTAACATTTTTATAAAGGTTGAGGTTAAATTTAGTTCAAAAAAGAATAAAGACCAAATTAATAAAAAAATACAAATATTGAATGCTAAATTATGGACTAATCAAGTTTGGACATGCCACATCATTAATTGATGTACTAACCATAAAAACTATGTCTGTCTGAACCAAAATCATGAGAAATTGAAAAAAAAATTAAAAATTCTTAAAAAAAATTCAAGTATTTGTCTTACGTTACCTATGTCACCGCAACAGGACTCCTTGGAATAATTAGGACACTGTCAGATGTTAGACATGCGCCTGACTTAAAGAAAAACCTCATATTCTTAGAAATTTTGGATTCGAATGATTGTAGAATTAACATCGAGTCCAGCGACATTAAGGTATCTCGTGAGACTCTTGTTTTGATGAAAGGTAAAAAGATTGATAGTCTCTATGTTCTGGAGGGATCAATGGTGTTCGGTGAAACAGGCCGTCCATGTCTGTTAAGGAGTTGAAGTTGACTCATTTGAAGTGGAAACAACTTGGTCATTAAAGGGAAAAAGGTATGACCGTTTCGTATAAGATGTTCTCTTTTGGATGTAGGTTTTGAAAAGATAGGACACTGTGTTTATGGAAATCAGACTCGAGTCAGTTTTGATTTGACAATGCACAAGTCGAAGGTTAGAAGTCTTTCAACTTCTAAGCACAACTTCGTTTCAGTTAATATCCTGCATAGTTCGAGATAAGCTCGTGACGGGCTTTGACAAAGAAGTCATGAAAATACGAGTCAAGGTGGAGATTTGTGGAGTTATGCCTCGTATTTTTTAACTTTTCTTCTTCCAGTTAAATTTTGTTTTTAGTTTCTCACTTAAATTCTGATTAGTATGGGTTATTTTAATATTATTTGACTTACAAATTTAGCCTATAAATAGATCATTTTTTTACCTTCGAAAAATAACCAATTACACATTTAGGTATTAGATTTTACTAGCTTTCAAAAAATATTGTGTTTACGTTTTGAGGGTTTTTATTTCGAGTTTCTGGGCTTAGTTTTATCTCTGTCTTTTGTACTCTTTGTTTTTGCCGTTTTAGTGAAATTATTTTTGCTTTTTATCCTCTTTAGAGAGATTTTTCCATATAAAATATTTGTGTTTGATCTTTTCAATTTCTTCGTTATTTTACTTGTTCGTTGCTTAAATCGGGTTTATCCCTAACAAAGTATTTAGTATTGCTGTCAAAAAGTGCTTTTAAGAAATAAAATGTTCATTTTAGACATGGTATTATAAAGTAACAAATATACATTTAAATAATGTTCACATTAGTTAATATTATGATATTTTAGTCTGAATATAAAAAATAATTTATCATAACTTGTTGTTAATATTTTAATATATGAAATATAAATTTTAAATATTTTTAAACAATTAATATGAACTATTTATAAAATTTAATTAGAATATATAAACTATATTTTAAATATTTAAATATAACCATTAAATATTTTTAATTAAATATTAGCACATTTGTATTATTTTAAAAAATAATATTACAAAAATAACAAGTTTCTTCCTTCTCTGCAGAAAAAAAAAGAAAAAAGAAGGAAAATGGATGAGGGATGAAAAAGTAATTAAGCACTTAAAAGTGCTTTTGGGAGAAGAAAAGCTAAAATTAAAGCTAAAAATTTTAGCTTTTCCATTTGGTCAAAAGTGCTTTTGAAAAATTAAAAATTTCAATCGAAACTTGCTTATTTAACACAATTTTTCTTCCAAAAGTGTTTCTCCACAACATTGCTAAGCACAGCCTTAGTGTTGACATGCTTTTGTAATGGTCACACGATCGTTTGTATTGCATTTCTAGACCCTGCACAAGTTTTTAACACCTTTTATCTGAACTAACGAAAATTTCCAATAAACAATTTTATATTTTGTGTCCATAGACATTTTTTATCTATTGTTTGCTTAATGTCATCTTTAGAACATCTAATTTAAACATTTAAAACTCATTTTTAAGAGAAATGATTGTATGAAACAGTGATATAATCCCTTTCCAATAGTTTAATGTCATATTAGTAATTTTATCATGAATTTTAGGATTTTTATTTGGATTTAGGTATCCCACACTATGAACGTCACAAGTGAATAAATCTATAAACGGATTCAGGATCTATTCTTCTTGGGTCTAGCCTAATGTACTACCAATCCATTCACTCACATTTATGTTTCTATCTTTTGGGAGTCATTTACTCGATGCCCAAGACAAAATATCTCCCCAACTGGTCTTGATAGATGACATATTAGTATTTCAATCGGTTTGCTCATTTTCGGTTAGATTAAGGACATATTTAGGTTCATCTACAAATATAAATTATCTTTTCGTATTATGATTTGACCACGTAATGCCGCTTAGTATTAGTTTAAACATTAGACAACTAATGAACAACATTTGCTAACATTTTACTTTGCGTGCAAAAATCATATAAGAGCAATCATACAAAGTATATTGATGTAATTCATGAACTTGTTTTATTATTCAATCTGTTCGAAAAATTACAAGTTTACAAATGAATATACTACACTAAAGACACCAGATCCATAGCCTCTCCACCTTTAATTATCCCAAAATTTGTCATTTTAACCATAAGGAAAATTTTCTCTTTTCCTATTTGTAATTTTCACTTGTATATTTTGTAGTGAAATATATTTGGTAGTGTCTGAGGACGTAGGTGTAATTTGCCAAAACTCATTAAAATTTTCGTATTCTTTATTGTTTTTCTTTCAATATTTTGTAGGGTATATTTGTAGTGATATATTGTGTTATTAGATTACATTAGAGAAAGATTTTGTCTAGAAAGTTAGGTTTTAAAAGGTACCATTTGTGACCCTTTCAATCTTTTTTGGGAATTGAACTTAGTGTGGCTTTTTAGTATATTAAATTATTCTCTTTTACCTTATTCACACAATAAGTGGTATCAGAGTCAAAGGTTATTCAAAGTATGCTCTGTAGTTGTTGTTTAAACACATCTTCCACATTAAAAAAAACTTTCTTGGGTATATTGAAAGATTATGTTTGAAATGGTAGACAATCCAAGAGCTCCAACATCGTCTATGTGGGTGAGATCGACAATGGAAAATATGAGATTTGCAGTGGAGATCTTTGATGGCGTAGGTTATTTTGACGTGTGGCAAAATTAGGTTCTATATGCTCTCTTTCAGCAAGGTTTAGACGTTTCCATTGATGAGAAAAAATCAGATGATATAGAGGAGAAAGATTGGAAGACTATTAATCGTTTTTCATGTGGTACAATTCGGTCGTGCCTTTCTCAAGAACAGAGGTATGCTTTCTTAGAGGATAATTTTGCAAATATATTGTGGTTGACATTAGAAGAATTTTTTACAGTCATAATAAACTTCACATAAACAAAAGGTTGTTTGGCTTCACTTATGTTTCGGGTGCCACTATGAATGATCACGTCACTAGTTTTAATCAATTAGTCATTAATTTGGTGAATATGGATGAGATATTCAAAGATGAATATTTGACTTTGATATTGTTGAGGTTACTTTCTGAAGAGTTTTAGTTCCTTGAAACAACGCTACTTCACAAGAAGTGTAACACCCTTCGCCTATCTCTAACATCGAATTAGGGTTATGGGATGCTACAACAATTCACCAATAAAGAATATGCAATTTCAACTCAAAATTCAATTTAATCATTCATTAATAGATAAATATTCAATAATCATGCTAATCATACAAAAACGAGACTTAAATCGAGCATATACCTCTAGGTCACTATGAAGGAAAGCAGTCTTTACATCTAACTGTTCTAACTCAAGATTGTTTAATGCAACAAGATTCAAAAGTGCTCGAATGGATGTATGTTTCACAACAAGGGAGAAAACATCATTAAAATCAACTCCCTCCACTTGATTGTATCCTTTTGCAACCAATCTTGTTTTGTATCTAGTTTTGTTTGGACCTGAACATTCCTTCTTCTTAAACACCCATTTGCAGCCAACTATTTTCTTACCGATGGGTGGTTTTATTTATCGTTAAGTCTCATTCTTTTGAAATGATTTCATGTTTTCTTCCGTAACAACGAGCTATTTGCTAGAATCAGAGGCCTCAACTGCCTCAGAATAGCATGAAGTATTGTTCGAATCAGTGCTCTCTACAACACTTAAAGAATATGCCACTAGGTTTCCTTCATAGTACTTCTGTGGTGGTTAGATTTCTGGAATTTTTCTATCATGAGCCAACTTATAATTAGTTAATTGAGATGATAAGGATACTTGAGGGTCGAATGAAGTCCTAAACTAATCCGAAACAACTTTAGTTTCGTAAGAATCGGGATTTTGTCGTATCGTTGTGATGTCGCTTGCTTCCTCGTCAGGGTGACGACCCTATTCATCATGATGTCACCCTTATTTTGGCTTTTGACTCTACCTTTCTCGAGACACTCTGAATTGTTATGTCTTTAAAAATAAGTGACCCTTTTTCTGATCGAAACATGGTAGATTCATTGAACATGACATCTCCACTAACAATAGTTTTGTTGGTTTTTGGATACCACAGTTCGAAACCTTTCGTACTGGTTGAGTAATCTAGATAAATGCACTTTACGACCCTTGGATCGAGCTTTCCCTGGCTAACTTTAGCATAAACATGGCAATAAAAAATTCTAGTATTAGAATAATAGGAAGAATTACCTGATCATATCTCTTTTGGAATTTTACTGTTCAATTCTCAATATAAAGATAGTTTTACCAAATAGCTTGCCAAATTTACAGCTTTAGCCCAAAACTCCGTCCCTAGTCCTACTTTTGAAAGCATGCATCAGGCTTTTCCAACAAGGTTCTGTTTATTCTTTCTACAATTTCATTCTATTGTGGAGTATCTATAATGGTGCAATATCTCTCTATCCCTTCCCGTTTGCAGTAGTCATTAAACTCGGATGAATAGAACTCAAGTCTATTGTTTGCTCTAAACCATTTCACGGATTTCCTAATTTATTTTTCTAACAGTGTTTTCCATTGCTTTAAGATTCTAAAGGCTTCGCTTTTTTGTTTCAGAAATAAACCCAAACTTTCCTGGAATGATCATAAATAAAAGTTAAGAAACATTTATTACCTTCTTTTGAGATTTCAGGAGTCAAACCTTTTAAATCAAAATAGTCGTAGTTAAGAGTCCTTTTTCTTTTGTGCATTGTTGGATTGAAACTTACTGGCGTCTGCTTTCCGTTAGTTCAATGTTTGTAGAAACTTAACTTACCAATTCCAGTGTCTTCAAGAAGACATTGCTTGCACAATGTTGTTATACCTTTCTTGCTTATATGACCGAGTCAAATGTACCAGAGTTTAGTTGAATTGGAATTTGTAGAGAAAGAATCATGTCGCGTCGTAGAGATGTCATATTGATTTTCATCACATTTTGGTGATTATTTTGGCTCCTCTTCGATAATTGCAGCCGCATCAGTAACCGTTGACCCTTACAGATGCATGTACAAAGATTTCGTCATGTACAAAGCTTCCATTTTCTTTAATGTAAACGTTGTTTTCTCCTTCAAAAACCTCCGGTAACACATTATTTGTTAGACATAATTGAATTGTGGATAGAACTTTTTTATCTAGCCTATCCCCTTTTAACTGATCCATGTCTGCGAGCTTCTTATCTGTAAAGATACTCTCAAGATTGCTTTGAATCAGTATGGCTGACATATGAACTTGCCACAGATTGAAATGTGTGATGCAGTCAAACTTATGAATATCAAACATTGATGTTTCCATCTTTGAACGGGTTGAATATGGTAATCGAACTAGCTCAGATATCGGTTTGTAGGGAAATAACCCATGTATGCAACAAACAAGTAAATAAAGTAGAATAAAAAAGATCGAACACACAAATTCTAATATGGAAAAACTCATTCGAAGAGGATAAAAAATCACATGTAAAAGGAGATTTCACTATAAAAAAATGATAGTACAAATGATGAAGAGAATCAATAGAAAAACCTGAAGCCCCAAAAGAAAAACCTTTCAAAATAAAGAACAAAATTCTCTCAATCTAAATATTTTTGTTATGTAAAACATAGAGTAAGTAAGGCTTATTTATAGGTTGAAATTCTTAGTATATATGACTAAAATAACCCTAGGTTAATCAAAGTTTAAGTGGGAAACTAAAACAGAGTTTAACTAAGAGAAGAAAACCAAGAAACTTGAGAAACACGTTAACATGTCGTGACATGGCATTCGCGACGTCGAGACGAAGGGGACATCGCATCGTCGGGATGAAAGCTTTCTTTCCGTTGTGATGTCGGTTGTTCGTCAGGACGAAGAACAGTTCCTCATTGTGACATCACACTCTGTTTGGTCCAAAAATGCGAGGCATAACTCTATATTCTTTTTAATTTTTTTGACACAAATTTTATAAATTTTAACATATATCTAGAAATATAAAATTAAGTATATTCTTATCAATTATAAATTTTGACATATGACATGGCAAGTTGACTTCGAGCGTTAACTGATCAATTCCAGTCAATAGCGATCAACGTCTAGGGTCAATGTGTCGCATCATCAATTTCAAAATCTATTTATATAATATATAACAATATTCTTATAACAACTATCAAAATCTCTCAACTATTACTAATTTCCCTATTGGAAACTAAAATCTCTCAAATTATCACTAAATTTTCTATTGGAAACCAAAATCTCTCAACTATCACTAAATTTTCTATTGGAAAATCAATTTTGTAACAAAATACTAAAATTTCTATTGAAAACCAAAATCTTTCAACTATTCCTAAAATTCCTATTGAAAAATGATTTTTTTATAACCAAATACTAAAATTCCTATTGGAAACACACGTTTGTGACTAGGTACTTGGTAAAAATTCCTTGAAAAATCATAAAAAATTGTTAATTAAAAATTCTAGAAATTATAATGTCAAAATTTAATTTTATAATTTGTAAAATTGTTTTTATAATTTTCATAAATTTTTTTATGATTTTATAAAATACAACTCAAATCTAACAAAAATAAAATTACCGTGAAAGTTTTAAAGCAAAAATCACAATTTCAAACATAATAATAATAGAATATTAGTGGTATGTGTTACCAATTTGAACTGATGCAGCTCTAGGAAAAACCTAAAAATCAAGGAAGAGATAAGAGTAAAGTAATTTTTGAGAAAAAAGTAATGTAAAAGTTGAGTGGTTGAGTGGGGTAAAATTGAAATAAATAGTATTTAAAATTGGCTAAAACACATGTGATATTGAAAATCTATTTTGATATAATTATCACTCATTTTTATCTAAAAAATCATGTGACCTCATTATTTATAAAACCAATCAAATATCTTTTTATTTGATAATTATGTAATAAACGAGCTACAATATCAGTTTCAAGTAAATCAAACCGACTTAATGTTGTGGCTATCAATGGGATAAACCACCTTCCTGTACTATATTTATAGTGCTAGAGTTTTATGGATGTAGGAGGGGACTTAGCCAACTTTACTTGATTTGGACCCTTGCTAAAATGTCCATTATCATTTAGGCTCTACACTTATGATATTATTTTTAAACTTAGATCTATTTCTATGCATGATGATTTGAACTTTACATATTCTTTTCATTTAAAAAAAAACACCAAACTATGAACATTAAATTGTTAAATCAGACCATTTTACTAAAAGAAACCTATTTCCTACTTTATTGAAGAAAATTGGCCACTTTAAACTTTATTTACTGGAATGGTCCAAAAAATAAAAAATGCTTCCACGTAGGCACGTTTTAAGGGGAAATTTTAGAAAAGTACTTTCTTGAGGGAGCGTTTTTGTCATGTCAGCATAAAACGCGCTGACGTGGACATGTTTTGTTGACGCGGAAAAAACGCTCCCTCAAGGACGCGCTTTAACCCATGCTTTTTCTAGAGTTAGGGCCATTTGCATGTTTAGTGCTTAGAGTTTATGGGTTTAGGGGTTTATGGGGTTTGGGGTCAAGGTTTTTTTAAAATAAATTAGGAATTTATTTGTGAGGTTAAGGTTTAGGCTTTTTTTAAAAGTAAATTAAATTAGGGTTTAAGGTTTTTTAAATAAATTAAATTAGGGTTTAGGGATTTTTAAAAATAATTTTGTGTTTAGGGTTTTAGGGTTTTTTAATAGTTTTAGGAATGAGTCTTAAAAAAATTATATTGACAAGATGAGTTTTGTTTTTTTTTTTTGCATTTAGTAGTTTCTAAAAAAATAATTTTGATAAGGCGGTTCTGAAAAAATAGTGTAAAAAATGTTTCAAGCAGGATGTACTGTCAGCAAAAGTACTAAAAAAAGCTCCCACGTGGACGCTCTTTTCTACAGTAGTTTCTGAAAAATAATTTTAAGTAGATATTTTTGAAAAAATAGTGTAAAAACGCTTCAAGCAGGATGCACTATCAACAAAAGTCTTGAAAAAAGCTCTCACGTGGATGCTATTTTTCTACAGTAGTTTTTGAAAAAGTAATTTTGAGAAGACGGTTCTGAAAAAAAAAGTGTAAAAACCTGCTTTAAGCAGGATGCACTGTGAACAAAAGTACTAAAAAAAGCTCCCACATGAATGCTCTTTTTCTATATTAGTTTTTGAAAAAATAATTTTAAGAAAACGGTTCTGAAAAAATAATGTCAAAAACGTTTCACGCAGGATGCACTAATAGCAAAAGTACTGAAAAAAGATCCCACGTGAACGCTCTTTTTCTACAATAGTTACAGCTTGGCCTTCAGCTATAATTGAGCCAAATTTCATTCTCATGTTGTGTAATTTATAGCAAGAAAAATTAGAGAAGTTCAGAAGAATAGAAATTGAAGATGATTAAACATATTAGTGCTGTTATTTACTACAATGGTGAGGTCCGTGACATCAAGAACGACGTTGTTTTCTATCGGACAATACAGCGTGACTGATTTTTAACCAGAACATAGATTTGACAAAACTTCATAAAAGAATTAGGCTCAAAATATTCGAAACGATGCCAATGAGAGTTTCATCTATTAAATATCGATTTTGTGCTTTGAGTGATCTCGTGATATATGACTCATTTGATATCAAAGGTAGTCGTAGCTTGGAGGTGATGGTGCAGACTTATCTTGCTAATGGATTACTCTATCCTGAGTTATATGTAGAAATTTCATCGCCAAATGAAGCACTTGCGACTTCAAAAAATGTTGCTGTTCGAGAGGAATATACGATATCTGCCCTACACCACGTTACTAGGAGGTAGAACACGAAAGTGCCCGTGTTTGGTGGCAATATAGAATACACAACCCCTGCACGACACTCAGTTAGTTGATGTGACATGCACCTCGGTGGGTCGATATTTGTTGCTAGAAATACGTACTAGGGAATGACATCAACTTCTAGTGGTTGGCAATCCAGATCTGATTGGGGACGTTATTTGTAACACCCCTTAACCCTTATCCGTTGTCGAAACAGTGTTACAAAGTACTACCGGATATTTCAGAACAAATACGTATAATCATATAATAATATAATGTACACATCATAATTTAGTCATAGTATCCCTTTATCAAGCCCTCAAGGCTCAAATTACGTGTTAGAAACAAATCGAGACTTAATCGAAAGTTTAGAAAATTTTTTGTGAAATTTCAAAATTTTTCCTAGGTACTAGGCTCACATGCCCGTTTGACCCTAAACACGCCTGTGCTTTAGGCTGTGTCCAACCCCGTGTAACTCTCTGACTTAAACACAAATTAAGTGCGGTTTTCACATAGCCGAAACACATGCCCGTGTGCTAGGCCTGTTCCTCACACGGCTGAGACACACGCCCGTGTCTCTGCCCGTGTGGAGTTTCCTGGGCATTCTATTTTAAAATTTTTAAGTTACAGGGGACACATGGCCAAACTACACGCCAATGTGATAGCCGTGTGTCTCACACGGTCTAGTCACACGCCCGTTTGCCAAGCCGTGTGGACTCAAAAAGAGTCTTGTACATCAAATTTACCAACCCTGCAAACCTTGAACCTCAAGCAACACAAAAACTGAACATTCAACCAATCCAAAGCACATTCAAATACATTTAAAATATGTCAAAGCACGTTTAAATACATTTAAAATATGTCTAATTAATTATCCTAAGTACCCAACCAATGTACACTTATAGGTATTTCATGTATATTAACCAAATCAATCCAATTAAAACTCATTCAGACCAATTCTAATTTCATACAAATTTACTACTAAACTTATCATTTAATAACTTTAACATTTCATATATATAACTAACCATTATCATATTAGAACATCATTTACAAACATTTCTCAAAAAGAAAAACACAACATCTTAGATACATGGCATTTACCAAAAGGAAATGTACTTCACCATAATGAGTTTGGGATCGACCTTGGATGCTGATTCAACGATTTAGCTTTAACCTAACCTGTGTACGGAAACAAACCATATGCTAAGTATAAACTTAGTGGTATTTCTATAATCCAAATACTTATAAAAAAAGAATTTACAAAATTTATATATCTAAACACACATAACATGTAACGCCCCTTACCCGTATCCAACGTTAGAACAGGGTTCGAGGCATTACCTGACTTACATCAAAACATTCATACAAAACCAGGCCATAAAATTTCATCCAAATTAAAACTTTTCATACACAAGCATAACATCCCTTATACGGGCCTACAAGGCCCAAAACATACATCGGGGGTGGTTCAGGACTAAACCGAGAACTTTGGAAACTTTTGGAAAACTTAGAAAATTTCATCATGAAATAGGGTCACATGCCTGTGTGGCTCAGGACACGCCCGTGTCCTCAGCCCATGTAACTCTCTGTTTATGACGTCATCACAAAAATAAGGGCACACGGCTAAGGCACACGCCCGTGCCTTCAAGTTGTGTCCCTCACACAGCTGAGGCACATGGCTGTGCCACAGCCCGTGTGGCCAATTCGAAACTAAAGTACATGATGCAGGGGACATATGGCCCGTGTGGACAATTTTTAGGCTATTTTCTAAGCCAATTGCCACCCTCAATAACAAACTCACATGCTTACTTTTATTGACCATTAACATGGCACATTTGAACATTCAATCATCCACAAACAATACAAGATCATGGTAACCTCATATCATATTTTACATACTTAAAACATCATGCTTAGTCAAGCTCAAATTTACTAATTCTCATGCATCAAAGTTTATAAGATTACTCCCATATCACACATTTAAGCCTTAGTTATCAACACATCATCTCATCTCAATTAAACCATCAAGCATTCACCACAAAAAATATAACTCATTACATACACACAATCACAAGCCTCATCTCCATGACATAGGCACATGCATAATCATATAATCAACATAAGCCACTATTCATGGCTATACACAAATTGAACTATAACCATCATAGGCCAACACATTTGGCCACATTAGTAATGACATAATTACAAAAGATAAAGCTCCTATACATGCCATAGACTTAAGTAATTGAATACTTATACCCAAAATGGTAGCTTGATAGTATGATTGAGTCTCCGGCGATCTCCAACCCGAGCTAGCTAAATAAACCTATAAGAGATGAAAGGAAGGGAAGTAAGCTATAAAGCTTAGTAAGTTCATATGAAAATAATAAGCAATTTATTAACTTCCTTCTCAAGGTAATACAACCATATTTGCATTTTTACTTATGTTTAGGTCAAGCTATTTTCTCGAGTCACAGTCACAATTTATTTATATCTGAAGCTACGGAACTTAAAATTAAGTTATGATAATTTTTATTGAAACTAGACTCATATATATTCTTACCATAAAATTTTCAGAATTTTGGTTTTGCCAATTAGTACAGTTTATTCTTTAAATTCACCCCTATTTTTCTGCCCGACAGCTTCGACCTTTCTTCACTAAAAAATAATTATCTCATAGTACGGGACTCGGATGATGTTCCCGTATATTTTTATTGAAAATAGACTCATTAATAATTATATTCATATAAATTATAACCCATAAATATTTTTGTACAATTTTTAATGATTTTCTAAAATCAGAGCAGGGGATTTCAAAATCTTTCTGACTCTGTCTCACACAAATTAAAATATCTCATAATATTAGATTCTTTTGCTTACACCATTTCTTTATAAGAAACTAGACTCAATAAGATTCAATTTCATATTTTATTCAATCTCTAACTCACTTTCTACTTTTTTTGGTGTATTTTCAAAGTCGAACTGCTGCTGCTATCCAAAACTATTTTAGTAAGAAAATGATAATAACTAAATTTACCACACCTTCCTTTCTTTCAATTAGAAATCCGTACATTTATAAACATATATCATTATTCACCAAATTAACACAACATCATTTCACAATGCTTATGGACTTGCTATTCATGGATTTCATATGAAGTTGAGTTTCTGTACATACCTATACCGATTCTTACCATTTCATACATATACATAATGCCGTTGCATCTTCGATGTCTCGCACACTATGTACCATACTCAATACCTCGCACGCTAAGTGCTATTCAGGATGTTTCGCACACTAAATGTCATCCTCGATACTTTGCACACTAGGTGCCATTTATTTATATAGCCGAAGCTATTTCAAATTGCACACCAAGTGCCACTTTTAGCCGAAGCTATTTCGAACCGCACACTAAGTGCCATTTTAGTCGATAAGTCGTTAATCATAACAATAATCACGTATAGACAATTTATACAATATCAAGCATTAAAAGCATAAATTTAACAATGCTTAATACATACGAACTTACCTCGATCGTCAAAACGTTAAAATAGATCAACTAGTCCGAAACTCTATTTTTCCCTCGATATAGACTCGTACGGGGCTTAAATTGATCTAATCAATCAAATTCAGCTATTTCAATTCATATTCTATTCATTTTAACTCAATTTCATATTTTAGTAAAATTACTATTTTACCCCTACACCTTTGACCTTTTTACAAATTAGTCCCTAAGCTTGTAAAATGCAAATTTAGTCAATTTCATCATAGCCCAAGCTATCCGAATTTCATACATGCTCATATCAGCCCATATTTTTCATCTATTCACACTTTTACCACACAATTTATTATATTTCACAATTTAGTCCAAAATTGACATTTTTGCTAAAATTCACTTAACATAACTCAATAATCTACCATCAAAGATTTATTTTCTATCATTAAACATCAAGATACTCAAATATTCAACAATGGCATCATCCAAATACTTTAACAAATTTGAAATCGGAGGTACGGGCTAGCTAGAACACAAAGCAATGATCTCAAAAACGTAAAAATTATTAAAAACCGAGACGAAATGGACTTACATGCATGAACAACCATGGCCGAACCTTCAAAGCTTTGAGAACATTATTTTCTTTCTTACATTCGGCTATTGATGAAGATGATAACATGTAATTTGACTTTTGTTTTATTTTATTTTATTATAATTACCAAATTTCGTATTTAACCTTAATATACATTAATAATTTCCATTATACCAAGCCATGAAATTCCACTATCAACAATTATGGAATAATTACCACTTAAGGACTCCCACTATTTAATTCCATAGTCATTTAATATCTTTAACTTATAGAACACAACTTTTATGATTTGCGTGATTTAGTCTTTTTTGCTTAATTAACTATCAAAACGATAAAATTTTTCAACGAAACCTTAATACCATCTTATTGCCACTTCGTAAATATTTATAAAATATTTATGACTAGGTTTATAGAAACGAGGTCTCGATACCTCATTTTCTAAACCCACTTGACCTTATGGTCATATCACTTGAACTTAATAAATCGCTTATAAAACAAAAATCATAATATCAAAAACCTTTTTTAAACTCACAATTAACTCGTAATTATTAAATATAATATTTACAAACCTACTTGTCAGATTTGGTAGCCCCAAAACCACTGTTCCGATTAACCTTAAAAACGAGCAGTTACATAACAAAAATCATTTAAACAAATAATCAATTTCATAACACTTTCAATTCTCATATCTTACTATTTCAATCTCATGATTGATAATCAAATAATTTTTCTCAGTAGAATATACATATCTTTTCACTACATCAAAAACCATTTCTTGAACTCATTGGTTCCTACATTTCAATTTCATAACTCAATTCAATATTCCAATCCAATTTATGTTCAAAATCATCCAATATCATTCTTATTGTCAATTCATTTATTTACCCCAAATAACAAGACTCAGGGTTTGCCGATACAAGGATCCAACCAAAACACACTAGTATGACACCTAGTGCCTCATCGAATAATTCGAAGTAATAAGTTGACACCCAGTGCCTCATCGGTTCGTGGTCAAAGTATCCCTAAATTATTCCAATCCTATGGCATGCTAACTATATCCGACTTAGCCTGATACAGTTAATAGGGTTTTCAATTTCAATTTTTCAATTCAATTTCAATCAAAATCCACACCAATTATAAATTCACATGCATTCAATTCAATATTAAATAAATCACATATACTCATGAATTTAATTCAACTCAATTCAATACCACAATATCAAGCACTCACCTCAATTCACTTACCATACACATTAAATAATAATTACAACAATTAATTATTAGATTCAAATTATAGAAATACAACCGTAATTCTCGAGTTACTCCTCGATAATCTTGTCTTTTCCTTTCTTAACCGAGGCCTTCGGCTCAACGTTAGCTACGGGAATTAAACAATTAAAATTATCAATACAACACAATTTAACATTGAATAATTCAATTTATACACAACTTTTGGCTAAATTCCAATTTAATCCTTAATCAAATCTAACCTTATTTTCTTTATACTTTTATTCTTTATTTTCATTCAACTACCACTTAAAACTAATTTCAACTCTCTAATTTCACCAGAAAATCCTAATTTTGAAATTCTCTCAATTTAGTCCCTATTATTTCAAAACCTATAATTTATTTTGACACTTCAATCCTTTTCTCAATTCTAACATGAAATTTTATCAATTTAACCCCTAATTCTTCAATTTATTCAACATAAACAACATCTAAAAATCCACTAACTTTCAAAATTTTAACTTAAATCATGTAATATTTTGTTCTAGGATTCCAAATATATAAAAATTACAAGAAAATGGATTAAATTGACTTATCAATCACATTTGAAACCTTAAACCCTAATTTTTCTTTTTCTTTCTTCTTTCCCCCTTTTCTGTTTCGTTTGTTTTGTTTCTTTAATTCCTTTTTCTTTTCTTTTATTTCTTTTATTTAATATTATAATATAATAATCTTATAATATAATATTATTTTCTTAAATAACAAGTAAATATATATGTATTACAAATGTACGGGTGTGTTTATTACACATGTATTTTATTATTACCATACAATTGTCAGAATTCGGTATATTTATTTATTTAGTCCCTTGATTTTTATCTATTTTATAATTAGGCTTTCACACTTTATTCAATTTAATCTATATAATCTATATACCTAATTAACCTTAATTCAAACTAATTCACCTAACAAAAACCTAATTAACCACACAATTAACTTCATAAATATTTTTATACGAATTCGTTCGTTGAAAATGGAGACCCGAAAATACACTTTTCGATAACCGTAAATTTCAGGTAATTACAATTCTCCCCCTTAATAAATTTTGTCCTCGAAATTTACCTGAAAAGAGGTGGGGGTACTGAGATCTCATTGTTTCTTCTGGTTCCCAAGTTGCTTCTTTGATACTATGACTTCGCCACAATACTTTCACTAATGGAACTCGCTTATTACGTAACTCTTTCACCTCTCGAGCTAATATCTCAGCCGGTTCTTCTTCATATGATAAATCAGGTTGAATTTTAATATCTTCTGTCGAAATAATATGAGAGGGATCTGATCTGTATCTTCTGAGCATTGAAACATGAAAAACATCATGAATTTTCTGTAATTCTGGAGGCAAGGCTAACCGGTAGGCAACTGGCCCAATTCTTTCCATAATCTTATACGACCAATAAAATGAGGACACAATTTTCCTTTCCGACCAAATCTCAAAATTTTATTTCGAGGTGAAACTTTAAGAAATACTTTATCACCAACAGAATACTCAATATCCCGACGTTTCAAGTGTGCATATGATTTCTGTCTGTCAAAAGCTGCCTTCAGTCTATCACGAATATTTTTAACAGTATTCTCTATTTCTTGAATTAACTCCAGCCCAATAATTTTTCTTTCATTCAATTCCATCCAACACACAGGTGTTCGACATCTATGACCATATAGTGCTTCATACATAGCCATTTGAATACTTGATTGGAAACTATTATTGTACACAAATTCGGCGAATGGTAAATAACATTTCCAACCTGAATAAAAGTTAATGACACAAGCTCGAAGCATATCTTCTAAAATTTGAATAACTCGTTCAGATTGTCCATCGGTCTGTGGATGAAAAGCTGTACTAAAGTTGAGTTGAGTACCAAAAGATTTATGTAATTGTCTCCAAAATCTTAATGTGAACCGTAGATCCCGGTCAGATATTATCGATACAAGAATACCATGCAATCTCACAATTTCCTGAATGTAAACTTCAGCAAGTTTCTAGAGTGACCAATCAGTACTGACCGCTATAAAATGAGCTTTTTGTAAGTCGATCAACAATCACCCAAATAGCATTTTTCTTGCTTGTCGAAAATGGTAACCCCGTTACAAAATCCTTCGTAATACAATCTCATTTCCATTCATGAATATTAATAGACTGAAGTAATCCAGTAGGAACCTGATGCTCTGCCTTTAGTCATTGTCAAGTCAGGGATTTAGCTACATATTCAACTATATCTCTTTTCATACTTGACCACCAATAAGATTCTCGTAGATTACGGTACATTTTTGTTCCTCCCAATGTAATGCAAAAGGACTATCATATGCTTCATGAAGTATCAACTCTTTCAGTTCTAAAACATTTGGTACACCGATTATGAAATCTCAAACAACCATGATCATCAATGCTGAAATTTCCTGACATACCATTCTGAATTATTTCTCTTTTCTTCATCAATTTGCCATCTTCTAACTGTGCTGAGTTGATCTGATAAAAAATAACTGGTTTAACTTTTAATTCAGCCAATAAGCTTCCATCATCACTAATACTGAGCTGTGCGAACATTGCTTGTAATTCAATTGCTACTTTTCTACTAAATGCAGCAGCTACAACATTTTCTTTACTAGGATGACGATCAATAACACAATCATAATCCTTTAAAAGCTCTATCCACCGACGTTGTCTCAAATTTAACTCCTTTGGCGATAAAAGATACTTGGGACTTTTATGATCAGTATAAATGTAGCATTTCTCACCATACAAATAATGTCTTTAGATCTGTAGTGTAAATATCACAGCAGCTAATTCCAAATCATGTGTTGGATAGTTACGTTCATACAGTTTCAATTGTCGAGATCTATAAGCGATTACCTTTCCATCTTGCATCGATACACACCCGAGACCATTCAAAGAAGCATCATTATACATAATAAAATCTTTTCCCGAATCTGGCAAAGTCAAAACAGGTGCTTCAGTCAGCATTTGCTTCAACTTCTCAAAACTCTCCTGGCACTGATCATCCCAGACAAACGAAACATTCTTTGCAACAACTTTGTTATCGGTAAGACTATCTTTCAAAATCTATGTACAAATCTTTGATAGTAACCAGCTAATCCCAGAAAACTACGTACCTCTAACACATTTCTCAGTGTTTTCCACCGAATAATTGCTTCAATCTTCTTTGGATCAACTCTAATTCCATCTGTCAATACCACATGTCCCAAAAACACAACTTTTGATAACTAGAATTCATATTTTCTAAGTTTCCCATATAACTGTTTCTCTCGTAATATTTGCGAAACAAATCTGAGATGTTGTTCATGTTCAGATTCAGACTTTGAATAAACCAAAATATCATCAATGAAAACTTCCATAAGCTGATCCAGATACGGTTGAAAGATACGATTCATAAGATCTATAAAAGCTGCTGGAGCATTTGTTAATTCAAAAGGGATTACTAAAAATTCATAATGGCCATACCTTGTACGAAATGCTGTCTTTGACACTATTTTCTTTCACCTTCAACTGGTAATAACCCGATCTCAAATCAATCTTTGAAAACATAGAAACTCCTTTCAACTGGTCAAGTAGATCATCAATACGAGGTAACGGGTATCGATTCTTGATAGTTACCTTATTCAATTGTCAATAATTAATACACAACCACATAAAATCGTCTTTCTTTTTAACAAACAACACTGGAGCTCCCCAAGGTGAAATACTAGGATGTATAAATCTTCAATCCAGTAAATCCTGCAACTGCACTTTCAATTCTTTTTTAGCTCGGTAGGTGACATACGGTATGGGGGTATTGATATTGGAGCTGAACTAGGATATACTTCAATTGCAAATTCAACCTCTCGATCAGGTGGTAATCCTGACAATTCTTCAAGAAATACATCATGAAATTCACAAACAATCTGAATTTTACTGCATTTACTTTCAATAAAATCTGAATTAATAACATAGGCCAGAAAAGTTGCACAACCCCAATAACGAAGTTTATTAGCCTGAATCGTTGAGATAATACGAGTTGACCTACTGGTTCAAATTCTATTCACCTCAATTGTGTCACCACTTTCACTCTGAACAGTGAACTTTATTTTAGAGCAGTCTAAAATTGCCCCAAGCTCAGTAAGCCAATCCATTCCCAAATCAAAATCGCCGAATGGCATTATCAACAAATCAACAGGAAAAATTATGTTTTGTATTTTTAGCAGACATCTTCTACACACTTGATCCACTAATACAGTTTGCCCCTATAGACTAGACACTGCTATTGATACTCTAAACATTTCAGATTTTAAATTTCCCGACTCAACCAATTTTGTATTAACATATGAGCCCGGATCTATTAAAGCATAAACAGGTTCTGGATGCAATAAAAATATACCTGTCACCACATCATGTGGATCACCCTATTCACGTGTCCGCACAACATATGCTCAAGCTGGTACTCTAGCTTCTAATTGTTGAGTAGTTACATCATTTCCTCTTCTATCACCACCTCTGAAAAATGAACCACTTCTACCTGATCCTCGACCACTAGAAGTAGACACTGAGCTCTGAGATGTAATAGGTACAACGTTTTCATTCTTCGGACAGTCTCTAAAAAATGCTTTGTAGATTCGCAACGAAAACAACATCGAGTCAATTTCCAGCATTCACCTCTATGCTTTTTCCCACGGTGTTCACAATCTAGAATTTTAATATCCCATGATGGACCTCGTATACTACCAGTAGAAACTATCATCTATCTTTCACGGTTTCTATCACTCCTTTCTGATCTAAAACTCGATCTCCAGCTACCACGAGATTTTTTTGATCTTCTAGGTTGCGGATTTGAACTAGTAATTCCAGTACGTTTCCCAATCAAACGAGTATGTTTAGGATTTTTGTCAAGACCCAATACTTGTTCAACCATCTTTGCTCCCTCAACTAAGTTTGCAAATTTTGTAATTCTAACAGATACCAGCTGCACACGTAATTCATCACATTAACCCCGTAGAAATCTCTTACAACTATCAGCTTCGGTTGGTACAAATTCAGTTGCATATATATTGATCGTGAAAATTCTCGTTCATAATCAACTACTGACATTTCACCTTGTTTTAACATCAAGAATTCTTATTTTCTATATTCAATGTATAGTTCACCAACATACTTCTTCTGAAATCCTCTTTAAAAGAAATCCCAACTTACTTGTTCTGTCGGTACATGTCTATTAGAAATTGCCACCATGCATAAGCCTTCCCTTGTAATAAAGATACATCACATAATAAACTTTTTCGAGGAGTGCATTCAAGGTGCTGTAATTTTTTTTTGTAGATTCCATCCAATTTTCAGCTATAGACGGATCAACATCTTTCAAACCCAGAAATTCAGTCGCACCATACTTACGTAATTCTTTTATCGAGACTCGTCGGGGAGTAGGAGCAAATATCGTAGCAGATATAGTTCCTGCTGCACGTTAAAGGGCATAAACTATAACCCTAAGTAGCTATGAATCATTTCTCTCTCTAACATTACCTCCTTCCACGTTAGGTGATTGATTTCTTACTGGATTTGCACTCGGTGTTACTGACTCAGTTTCATCCCTTTCATATGATTCATCATCTCCAGTATACATTTCTTGATCAGTATCAGTAATATATTCATACGGCATATTTAACTATAAAACAAAAACAAACAAATATATCAGCATCCAATCCTGACTCAATTCGAATCAATTATGGCATGTACATCTAAACTCAATTTTGAGCTCGATTTAGTCTAAGAATCGACTAAACTTGAATAGCTCTGATACCACTAAATGTAACACCCCTTAACCATTATCCATCGTTGGAACAAGGCTACGGAACATTACCGGACATATCAGAATAAATACGAACAATCATATAATAATATAACATACACATCATAATTTAGTCATAGTGTCCCATTAGCAAGCCCTCAAGGCTCAAATTACATGTTAGAAATAAATCGGGACTTACTCGGAAGTTTAGAAAAATTTTCCTGAAATTTCAAAATTTTTTCTCGGTATAGGTCTCACACGCCCATGTGGTCTAGGGACACACCTGTGTGACCCTAAACACGCCTGTGTTTCAGGCCATGTCCAACCTCGTGTAACTCTCTGACTTAAACAAAAATTAAGTGTAGTTTTCACATGACCGAAACATATGCCCGTGTGCTAAGCCAAGACACATGCTCGTGTCTCTACTCGTGTGGAGATTCTTGGGCATTCTATTTTAAAATTTTTAAGTTTCAGCGGACATACTGTAACGCCCCCACGCCCGAGACCGTCACCAGAGTCGAGCTTGAGGTGTTACCGAACATAATTTATCAAATTAAGAACTTCGAATCATTTGTTTCTACATTCACAACTTTCTAGTTACCTGCGTCACAGTTACAAGAAAAATCATATCTCGAGTTACAAAACTCGAAATCAAGATCTGTAAATTTTCCCTAAATCTAGACTCATATATATATTTACTAAATTTGTTCTAGAATTTTTGGTTGGGCAAATTAGTACAGTTTATTAGTTAAAGTTACCCCTATTTTAGGACTTGGCTGGACTGACCTCTGTTTGCTACGAACCATATATCTCTCTGTGAAAATTTATATGACTGTGTCGTTTGTTTATCCTAAAACTAGACTAAATAAGGATTCCAAGAATATAAAATACAACACCTAATTAATTTTTTACAATTTATGGTAAATTCCTAAAGTTGGAACAGGGGATCCAAAAATCACTCTGGCCTTGTTTCACAAAAATTCAAATATCTTCTAACATATAATTCCTTTACCTGTTTCGTTTGTTTTATGTGAAAATAGACATATTGGGCTTCAATTTCATATTTAATCCATCACCAAATTCGATTTCTATGATTTTTAGTAAATTTTCAAACTCATGTCAGTGTTGCTGCAATGTTCTGTTTATGGCAAATTTCATTTTTTCATGAGTTTTTATGGACTAGATAACCTATTAACTTTCCATGACATCAAACATGGTCTAAATTAGTCATTTCCATGACCTATCATTATCAAGCATTTTCTCAACCAAATCACCGCCATATCACAAAATTATTTACACGAAATAGGTATATTGCTATACATGCCATACTTAAGTTTTACAAGCCATTTACCAAAAAATGTCCTTCGTGTGATTGAACCTTTGACCTGTCCCTATTCCCGAGCCGGCTTGTTCAAAACTACAGTGAATAAAAAGGAAGGAGTAAGCATAAATGCTTAGTAAGTTCATATGCAAATAATAAGTAACATAACAATACAATTATACCAAACAACCTTAGCATAGTATCACCAAAACATATATCACATTTCTAAACATCATTCATCATCTTACCACCTTATCGTTGTTGTATCTATTTTCAACCCGAGGGTTAAGTACATACATGTCCAAAGTGTCCATTTCACAACACTTACCAAAACGTCACTTGCATCTTAAGTGTTCTTCCATTTCATTAGAAATTTTACCCGTTGAACACATCGGAATATAACTCGGATACATGGATAATTTGCACATAAGTGCCACATATGTAATCAAGAAATCATGTAATTCGCCCCTAAGTGAACTCGGACTCAACTCAACGAGCTCGGCCATTCGCATCCATAAGTGAACTCGGACTCAACTCAACGAGTTCGGATGCCTAGTTACATCTCACGAACTCGAACTCAACTCAACGAGTTCGAATATTCGCATCCGTAAGTGAACTCGGACTCAACTCAACGAGTTCGGATGCTTAACCATCCTAGTGACATGTCACTTGTATCCTAATCTATTCCTAAGGTTCAAACGGGATTTTCATTGAACACATATCCTTGCCATCTTCCGTAAAATACCGAAACCAATACTCGGTAGCACTTTATATTTAACAAATAATACACATAATTTGCATTTTATTCGAAAATAACCACAAAGCATATATTTCATGATAAAAATCAGCATATCATATAATTAACATCAATAACTTATAAATAACAATTATGCTACATTATTCACACATGAACTTACCTTGGTACCAAAATATAATGATTTTGTAATTTAGCCCACAATCTTTTCTTTTCCTCGATTGGAGTCGATTCCACGTCTTTCTTGATCTAAAATAACACATTTAGCTTATTTAATACTCACATTATCAAATTAGTCTTTAATTCAAATTTTAGCAAAATTACAATTTTACCCCTAAACTTTTGCATATTTACACTTTTGCCCCAAATCTCGAGAATTAAACTTAATTCCTTATTCTTATGTTTTATAACATGCTGATCACTTTTCCCTTCTATGGCAACATCAAATACTCACTCTAACATGTACTAATGACTATTAGGTATTTTTGCCGATTAAGCTCTTTTACTCGTTTTCACTCAAAACCGAGTAGCACAAGTTGTCTAACATAATTTAAAACATCATATTCTATCATAAAATATCAAAATTCACAAATTTCACCTATGGGTATTTTTCCAAATATGAACTCTAACTCAAAATATTACTATCATAAGTTATACCGAGTTACCGGGATTTCAAAAACGTAAAAATCATTAAAAACGGGGCTTGGAATCACTTACTATGAAGCTTGAAAGTTGAAGAAACCCTAGATATGGAGAGAGGGAGCATTCGGCAGTAACTAAGGAAGATGATAACCAATTTTGTGTTATTTTTCCCTTTTTATTTCATTTAATATCCAAATGACCAAAATGCCCCTCCTTATTAAACTTTCAAAAAAATTCCTTCCATGTCTTAATTTTGTCCATGAACTTAAAATTGGTCAAAGTAGCATTTAGGACCTCCTAATTAATATTTCAAAGAAATTTCATACTAAAAACTTCTAGAATGCAAGTTTTGCAACTTATTCGATTTAGTCCCTAACTTTAAATTAAACTCGTTATGCCAAAAATTTCTTCACGAAATTTTCACACAATTATGCAATCATATCATAAATCTCAAAACAATTATAAAATAATTATTTCTATCTCGGATTTGTGGTCACAAAACCACTATTCCGATTAGGCCTTAATTCGGGATATTACACGTACGACCAAACCACATGCCCATGTGATAGCCGTGTGTCTCACATGGTCTGGTCACCTGCCTGTGTACCAGGCCGTGTGGACTAAAAAAGAGCCTTATACATCAAGTCTACCAACCCTGCAAATCTTGAAACTCAAGCAACACAAAAATCAAACATTCAACCAATCCAAAACACGTTCAAATACATTTAAACATGTCTAATTAATCACCCTAAGTACCAAACCAATGTACTCTTATAGGTATTTCATGTATATTAACCAAATCAATCCAATTAAAACTCATTAGCCAATTCTAATTTCATACAAATTTACTACTAAACTTATCATTTAATAACTTTAACACTTCATATATATAACTAACCATTATCATATTTCAACATCATTTACAAACATTTCTCAAAATGACAAACACAACATCCTAGGTACATGCCATTTACCAAAAAGAAATGTACTTCACCACAATAAGTTTGGGATCGGCCTTGGATGCTGATTCAACGATTTGGCTTTAACTTAACCTACGTACGAAAACAAACCGTACGTTGAGTATAAACTCAGTGGTATTTCTATAATCCAAATACTTATTAAATAAGAATTTACAAAATTTATATATCTAAACAAGCATAACAAAAATCATTTAAACAAATAATCAATTTCATAACACATCATTCATAACACTTTCAATTTTCATATCTTACTATTTCAATCTCATGATTGATAATCAAATAATTTTTCTCAATAGAATACATACATCATTTCACTACATCAATAACCATTTCATGAACTCATTGGTTCATACATTTCAATTTCATAACTCAATTCAATATCTCAATCCAATTTATGTTCAAAATCATCCAATATCATTCGTATTGTCAATTCATTTATTTACCCCAATTAACAGGAGTCGGGGTTTGCGGATACAAGGATCCAACCAAAACACACTAGTACGACACCTAGTGCCTCATCAAATAATTCGAAGTAATAAGTTGACACCTAGTGTTTCGTCGGCCATGCCGAAGTAAGTTGGTACCCAGTACCGCATTGAACCAAAGTAATAGTTTGACACCCAATGTCTCATTGACTCATGGTCAAAGTATCCCTGAACTATTCCAATCCTATGGCATGCCAACTATATCTGACTTAGCCCGATACAATCAGTAGGGTTTTCAATTTCAATTTCTCAATTCAATTTCAATCAAAATCCACACCAATCATAAATTCACATACATTCTATTCAATATCAAATAAATTACATATACTCATGGATTTAATTCAACTCAATTCAATACCATAATATCAAGTACTCACCTCAATTCACTTACCATACATATTAAATAATAATTACAACAATTAATTATTAGATTCAAATTATAGAAATACAAACGGTAATTCTCGAGTTACTCCTCCATAATCTTGTCTTTTCCTTTCTTAACCAAAGTCTCCGGCTCAACGTTAGCTACGAGAATTAAACAATTAAAAATTATCAATACAACACAATTTAACATTGAATAATTCAATTTATACACAACTTTTGCCTAAATTTCAATTTAATCCTTAATCAAATCTAACCTTATTTTCTTCACACTTTTATTCTTTATTTTCATTCAAGTACCACTTAAAACTAATTTCAACTCTCTAATTTCACCATAAAACCCTAATTTTGAAATTCTCTCAATTTAGTCCCTATTATTTCAAAACCTATAATTTATTTCACAATTCAATCCTTTTTCTCAATTCTAACTTGAAATTTTATCAATTTAACCCATAATTCTTCAATTTATTCAACATAAACAATATCTAAAAATTCACTAACTTTCAAAATTTTACCTTAAATCATGTAATATTTTGTTCTAGGATTCCAAAAACATCAAAATCACAAGGAAAGGGATTGAATTGACTTACCAATTACACTTTGAACCTTAAACTGTAATTTTTCTTTTTCTTTTTCTATCTTCTTTCCCCCTTCTCTGTTTCGTTTGTTTTGTTTCTTTAATTCCTTTTTCTTTTCTTTTATTTCTTTTATTTAATATAATTATATAATAATATTATAATATAATATTATTTTCTTAAATAATAAGTAAATATATATATGTATTACAAATGTATGTATTTATTACACATGTATTTTATTATTACCATACAATTGTCACAATTAGGTTTATTTATTTATTTAGTCCCTTGACTTTTCTCTATTTTATAATTAAGTTTTCATACTTTATTCAATTTAATCCTTATACGTAATTAACCTTAATTCATCTAACCAAAACCTAATTAACCACACAATTAACTTTGTAAATATTTTTAATAAATATTTACGAATCCGTTTGTCGAAAACGAAGACCCGTAAATACACTTTCCGATAACCGTAAATTTCAGGTCATTACATTACGAAATGTCCACAAGAAGGGATGATATACTCTCTATGACATCTACCGGCGAATGGACCTTGTACATTATAGATGATGGTAGGTTGGATGATGAGTCCGATGTGGATCCACCTTGAGAGCCCGGCCTCGATGGTGTACAAGTTGCATTATTTTCTGAACCAGTGTCTGTTCCAATTGAACCTAAAGACCGTGAAGGGGGTTTAGATGATGATGATGATGAAGATCTGCGATTTACAGCGTACTCGCCTCCAGCCCTCGTGCATGATGTCGATCTATCTGTAGATGATGTGTTGGAGTTTCCAGATCTACCACACAGAAGGTGTGACCATAAAACTTTGTCATTGAATTCGGGTGCATTGAAATAATATAGCATCATGAACGGGGTTAACTACCATGTGGTTAAATCTAAATCCGAGAAGTTTGAGGCCAAATATGTAGTGCGAGACGATACATGTTCATGGAAAATCATAGTTTCAATTAGGAAAAAGACAAGGTTGTAGGAGATAAAAAAAGTACAAAGGTCTATATACGTGTGTTACCGGTACAGTATTACTGTTATTATTTAGTGTTGCATTATTTAACGTACTTCGTTGACAGGTGTTTCACAAGATCATCCCAAGATGGATTCAGATATGATAGTGGGATTAATACTACCAATGGTAAAGGTAGATCCCAGTACTTCTGTACCAATCTTAATTGCCAATATTCGTAGCCAATTCAGGTACACACCTTCTTACTGCAAGGCTTGGATAGTTAAGTAGAAGGCATTGGAAAATATGCATACTGGGTGGGACGCTTCATATAATGAAGTGTGGTAGTGGTGTAAGGTGCTGGAGAAGTACGTCTCAGGTTGCATAACAAACATTGAAATATGCCCTACATACTACAACGACTATTTGCTCCGTTGATGTCAAGTGTTCAAGCGTTTGTTCTGGAGCTTTAAGTAATTTTCGGATGCATTAGTGTACTACAAGCCATTGGTACAAATTGAAGGAAGGTGTTACATGAAATTAACAATGAGAAGTTGCAGGCCAACACCATGCACATAGTGCATCACGATCACGATAACCTATGGTTTCGTATGACGAAGTTCGACAGACCGAACTAAAGTATTACCGGCAGGCAATATCGTGTACATGTCAGAGATAAAGACTTATGACTGTGAGAAGTTTGACGCACTTTGTAATCCATGCACTCATGTAATTACAGCTTGTCAGAATCTTTATTTGGATCCCATGAGTTATGTCAACGAAGTGTACAGATTAGAATATATGTACAATGTGTGGAGACATGTATTCCCACTGGTCCTAGATGAAAATAAGTGGCCGTCTATATTGCTTGCTCCGTTTAAGTTGTTACCAAATAAAAAAATATATGTACACGGCCTGCCTACACAGGCATGTGGCCTCTGTAACTTTGAAAATTTTGTTAAGTTTTAGAAAAATTTTGTATTTGCTCGGTTTAGTCTCGACCCCTTCCTAAAGCATGTTTAAGATCTCGTTGACCTAAGAAATAGATTTTGTGATGATGTTTGACTATGATGCTATGATGTGTGGATGATGTTTATGAATTGATCGTAAAATATTTTGATACATCCGGTAATAACTCTTAACCCTAATCCGGCGACGGATACGGGTTAGGGGTGTTACATTTAGTTGGTATCAGAGCTACGGTTTAGTTGATTCTAGGACTAACGTAGCATTTGTGAGTTTAGCTATACATGCCATATATATATGAACTGCAATAGTGTGGTGATTCCTGACAATGAAATTGTGTTTTCATATAGTAAATGGATCCTGAACGAGCCGTAGTTGACGATGTTGAAAGTAGTGCGCCTACTTCCACTGAAGGGACAGCGTCGTCTAATTCTAGACCTATTACTAGTAGCCACGATTGAGAGGCTAAGCAAGCCTTCTTCCAGATGATGAATGAGTGGTTTACGGAGTTCGTTCAAATGAATCCAGATACTCAACAACCTTCACCCCCTCAAGATCTAGTAGCTCTCCAAGTTGTAGACCCAATCCATTTGAATAAGTTACCTATTGATAAAATTAAAAAAATGAGGTCAGAGAGTTCCGTGCTACTATTGGTGATGACGCAGAAAGAGCTGAATTCTAGCACAAGAATACAATCTGAGTATTTGATGAAATGTCATGTACTTCTGATGAATGTCTTAAATGTGTTGTTTCACTTCTAAGAGATATGACGTATCATTGGTGAAAAACATTGATATTTGTGGTTTGGATTTCTTCCAAACTGAATTCTAAAAGAAATACATCAGTCAGAGATTCATAGATCAGAAATGCAAAGAGTTTCTTGAGCTGAAACAGGACCGTATGTATGTTACAGAATATGAGTGAGAATTTGTAAGATTGAGCCAGTATGCACGAGAATGTGTCTCGACCAAAGCAATAATGTGTAAAAGGTTTGAAGATGGCTTAAATGAAGACATCCATTTGTTAGTCAGGATTCTGGAGATAAAAGAGATGGTGGTGCTTGTTGAACGAGCGTGTAAAGTTGAAGAATTGAGTAAAGAGAAAAGAAAAGCAGACTTAGAAGCTAGAGAGGTACGAAAAAGATCATCGATTAAGTTATTTTAGTCTACATCATAGAATTTCTGAGATGATTATAGTAGTTCAAAGGCTACTATGGGCCATTCGAGTAAAGATCATGTAAAATCACATTCGAGCTTTAGAGCTCTAGCTACTTCGATTGCTAGTGCCAGAAATGTCAGATCTAATCGACCCAAGTGTAGACATTGTGGTAAAAGATATATTGGCAATTTTAGACTAAACGATCGGGCTTGTTTTAAATGTGGATCTTTAGATCATTTTATCCGTGATTTTTACGATCCTGTTCAGCAAGAGTTTGTGCAAAATCTGAGGCCGAGTGGCAATATAGCTAGGGGTATACCACCCAGAAACACGAGAAATATTAGTGGAATTCAAAGAGAAACTAATGATACAGTTGTTAGATTCGAGGTTAGAGCACCTGCTAGAGCCTATGCCATTCTAGCTCGTGAGGAAGCTTCGTCTCCAGATGTTATGACTGGTACATTTACTCTTTATGAAACTTCTGTGATTGCATTGATAGATCCAGGATCGACACATTCGTATATATGCATGAACTCAGTATTCAGTAAGACTTTGCCTATAGAGTCTACTGAATTTGTAATTAGAGTATCAAAGCCCTTAGGCAAGTGTGTCTTGGTTGATAAAGTGTGTAAGAAATGTCCATTGATGATAACAGATTTCTGTTTTCCAGCTGATTTGATGTTATTACCCTTTGATGAGTTTGATATAATTCTGGGTATGGATTGGCTAACATTGCATGATGCTATTGTGAATTGCAAATGGAAGACTATTGATTTGAGATGTCAAAATGATGAGATAATCCAGATTGAGTGTAGTGATTTGAATGGGTTACCGGCTGTGATTTCGTTGTTGAAAGCTCAGAGTTATGTGAAAAAGTGTTGCGAAGCTTATTTCGCTTATGTGATCGGTATGAAAGTAACAAAAAAGAAGATTAAATCAGTACCTCTTATGTGTGAATATTCAGATGTGTTTCCTGAAGAATAACCAGGATTACCACTGATTCGAGAAGTTGAGTTTGGCATTGAGTTAGTGTCGGGAATGACCCTATTTCAATAGCTCCATACAGAATGGCTCCGACAGAATTAAAAGAATTAAAGTCTCAGTTGCAAGAGTTGACCGATAGTGGTTTTGCACGATCGATTTTTTAGCCCTGGGGTGCTACCGTATTATTTGTGAAAAAGAAAGATGGTACGATGAGAATGTGTATCGATTACAGACAGCTTAACAAAATGACTATTAAGAACAAGTATCCTTTGCCCAGAATTGATGATTTGTTCGATCAGTTGAAATGAGCTACTGTGTTTTCAAAGATAGATTTGAGATCAGGTTACTATCAGTTGTGAGTAAAAGATCCAGACATTCCGAAAACTATATTCAGAACATGGTACGGACGTTATGAGTTTTTAGTAATGCCTTTCAGATTAACGAATGCTCCTCCAATCTTTATGGATTTAATGAATAGAATTTTCAGACCGTATTTAGATCGATTTGTTGTTGTATTCATTGATGACATATGGATTTATTCGCGTAATGAAAATGAACATGTTAAGCATTTGAAAATTGTATTACAAACTCTGCGTGATAAGAAGCTATTTGCTAAGTTCAGTAAATGTGAATTCTGGCTTCTCGAAGTTGGTTTTCTAGGACATATTGTGTCAGCATCTGGTATATAAGTTGATCCGAGCAAAATTTTAACTATCTTAGATTGGAAGCTTTCGAAAAATGTGTCTGAAGCCTGCAGTTTTCTGGGACTTGACGGTTGTTACCGATGATTTGTAAAAGGCTTTTCAATGATTGCTACTCCATTGGCGAGATTGTTACAGAAAAATGTCAAGTTCAAATGGAATGAAAAGTGTCAAAAAAGCTTTGATCAGTTAAAAGCCCTATTAACTGAAGCTCCGGTGTTAGTACAACCAGGATCGAGTAAAGAATTTGTAATTTATAGTGATGCTTCATTGAATGGCCTGGGTTGTGTTTGGATGCAAGAAGACAAAGTTATAGCTTATGCTTTGAGACAGTTAAAGTCACATGAAAAGAATTATCCGACATACGACCTTGAGTTAGCTGCAATTGTGTTCGCTTTGAAAATTTGGCGTCACATCTATTCGGTGAGAAATGTCATGTTTATTCAGATCATAAGAGTTTGAAATATCTGATGACTCAGAAAGATTTGAATTTCATCAAAGAAGGTGGTTAGAACTGTTAAAATATTATGAGCTTATAATTGATTATCATCCGGGAAAAGCAAATATGGTTGCTAATGCTTTGAGTCAAAAATCATTGTTTGCTTTACAAACAATGAATGCTCATTTAGTTCTGTCTGATGATGGTTTAGTTTTAGCTGAATTGAAAGCAAGATCGTTGTTTTTACAACAGATTTGTGATGCCCAAAGAGTTGATAATGAGATAATAGCAAAACGAGCTTAGTGTGAATTGAATTCTGGTTCAAAATTTAGAGTTGATGATAAAGATTGTTTAAGATTTCGAGATAGAATTTGTATTCCGAGAAATCCAGAGTTGATTCAGATGATTTTAAAAGAAGCTCATAGCAGTCGTCTATCTGTTCATCTAGGAAGTACGAAAATGTATAACGATCTAAACCAGCTTTACTAGTTGCCTGGAATGAAAAGAGATATCTCCGATTTTGTTTCAAAATGTTTGATATGTTAGCAAGTTAAAGCTGAATATCAGGTGCTAGCCAACCATCGCACTGTAAAAATTAGATAGGTTCGATCTATGGTCATTGGGTCCTCCTAAAAAGATCTACTAAATTCATCGAGTTGTTCCAAAGAATCAAAACGGCCAGTTATTAATGGAATTCCTTGTCGGATCTCTGTAAAATACTTGTTTGGACGAGGGCTTCCAAACACATCATAAGCTAAACTAGTGCTGACGAATAACCAACCCACGATGAATAGGGAAGGTATAGTAATACTATAAATGACCAAGTATCGAATACTGGTAATAATATCAGCAAAAGAACGTTCTCCTGTGCTTTCACACATGCCGAGCTCCACATATTCTTGTAGGGGATCGATTTCATAAAAGATGGGATCAGTAAATGGGAATTCACCAAAACTCAATCTTTGTGAGATCGCCAATATTGTACTAAAGGTATTTCTAGAGTATACCGAATCAGTATGTGGCTTTTGGTCAATAAATAAAAATTCAATTGCAAATTAACAGGTTGATAAGAATTTTGGATTCCTTTTTATTGAAAATTAAAATATATTAAAATATTTGTAATTATTTCAAAATATATAGTTTCAAAAAACAAAATAACCTTTTCTTTTGAACAAAAAAGAATCAAAAACGAAACTATCCAATAATTGTGCTTAGAGCATTTCACTCCTAATAGATTAGGATTTTATTCGATTAGGAACATATCATAAAAAAATTCCTGGTCGGGTCAATAAGATCATGAAAAGCATTTCGATTTATTTATCTCTTATTTTACACAAAATGGATTTGCCTAGACCAATACACGATTTTCTTTTAGTTTTTCTGGGATCAAGTCTTCTATTAAGAGGCATGGGAGTGGTATTACTTACCAATCCAATTTATTCTGCCTTTTCATTGGGATTGGTTCTTGTTTGTATATCTTTATTTTGTATTCTCTCAAATTCTCATTTTGTAGCTGTTGCCTAGCTCCTTATTTATGTGGGAGCCATAAATTTTTTAATCCTATTTGCTGTGATGTTCATGAATGGTTCAGAATATTATAAAAATTTTAATCTGTGGACCATTGGGAATGGCCTTACTTCGTTGGTTTGTACAAGTATTCTTGTTTCACTAATTACTACCATATTAGATACATCATGGTATGGGATTATTTGGACTACAAGATCAAATCAAATTATAGAACAAGATTTGATAAGTAATAGTCAACAAATTGGAATTCATTTAGCAACTGATTTTTTTCTTCCACTTGAATTCATTTCAATAATTCTTTTAGTTTCTTTGATAGGTGCAATTGCTGTGGCTCGTTAGCAATAAATCTTTCTAACTAGGAATAGCAAGCAATCAAAATTAAACCTTTTTCTGTTTTTTCTGTCTTATCGCATCCATTTTCTTTGAATTCTATTTGAATATTGCTCGTGTATAAAATAGAAATTCGTTGATTCGATATATTTCCAATAGATTCTTTTTTTTTGTTATACTCTAGTCAATCAAATCTGTTGAATTATTGTTCATATTAATAATGAATCGAAATTGATAAGGAGTTGGTCAATGATGCTCGAACATATACTTGTTTTGAGTGCCTATTTATTCTCTATCGGTATTTATGGATTGATCACGAGTCGAAATATGGTTAGGGCCCTTATGTATCTTGAACTTATACTGAATGCGGTTAATATAAATTTTGTAACATTTTCTGATTTTTTTGATAGTTGGCAATTAAAGGGAAATATTTTCTCAATTTTTGTTATAGCTATTGCAGCCACTGAAGCAGCTATTAGATCAGCTATTATGTCATCGATTTATTGTAATAGAAAATCAACGCGTATCAACCAATCAACTTTGTTGAATAAGTAATATTTACTTGGAATGGTGATCCATAAGCATACAAGTCCCTCTTATCTTGATAATTAATAAATTTATATGATAAAAAACCGTATCCATAGTGTTTTTTAAAATTAGATTTTTCATATTTCTGTTACTCACTAGATAAGTTATCTGAGTTATATATTTCCAATATTGTGAGATTGCATAGGGTGTCATTGTTTATCATTTCAAACAGAGATCCGAGGTTCACTTCACAGTTTTAGAAGAAACTGTAGGAGGTTTTAGGTACAAAATGTATTTCAGTATTACTTTTTACCCGCAGACGGATGGTCAATCTGAGCAGATTATTCAGATACTTGAGGATATGTTGAGATGTTGCATTCTTGAGTTTGAAGGTACGTGGGAATAATATTTGTCATTGATTGAATTTGCGTATAATAATAGTTTTCAATCGAGTATTAAAATGGCACTGTACGAAGCCTTATATGGTAGAAAATGCCGAACACCATTATATTTTTCAGAGCTTAGTGAGAATAAGATCCACGTGATAGATTTGATAAAAGAGACAAAACAGAAAGTGAAAATGATTTGTGATAGTTTGAAAGCAGCTTCCGATCGACAGAAATCACGCACAAACTTGAAACGAAAAGATGTTGAATTCGAGATCGGTGATAAAGTGTTTTTGAAAGTGTCCACATAGAAGAAAGTACTTCGATTCGACAGAAAAGGCAAATTGAGTCCGAGGTTCTTCGGGTCGTATGAGATTATCGAGCGTATCAGGCCGGTTGCATATAGATTATTATTACCACCTGAGCTAGAAAATATTCGTAATGTGTTTCATGTATCGATGCTTCGATGATACAAATCTGATCCCTCACATGTAATTTCTCCTTCAGAGATAGAGATTCAGTCCGATATGATCTATGAAGAAGAACTAATCCGTATCTTGGCTCGCGAGATTAAAGAATTGAGAAATAAGAAAATTTTGTTAGTAAAAATGTTATAGCATCGGCATGAAGTCAAAAAGGCTACGTGGGAGCTCGAGGATGCTATGAGAGAGCAACATCCGAATCTATTTGCTAGTAAGATTTTTGGGGACAAAAATCCCCAAGGGAGGAGAGTTGTAATAGCCCGATTTAGACATTAGTCGGAACAGTGGTTTCAGGACCACAAATCTGAGTTAGAAAAATATTTTAATATTATTTTTCGTGTTTACAGTATGTTATATGATATGTGTGAAAATTTTGTGAATTAATTTTATCGTTTGAGTGTCCAATTTGACAAAAAGACTAAATCGCAGAAAATGCAAAAAGTTGTGTGCTACATGAATAAGTGCCGAATTGCTTTGATATATTAAATGTGAGGTCTTTATGTTGTAAATGAACCCCTGGATTAATACATGGACAAAGTTAGACATGAGTTAGTGGATCATTAATGTTATAATTAAGGTTAAATTGGTAAATGGTTTATTAATATGCATTAAATAAAACAAAACACTAAATTAGCTAATATGTTCATCATCTAGCCAAATTTAAAGAAAGAAAAATAAGGTTTCTAAACATTCGACACTTATCTTGGCTAATTGGTATGTGATTTTTGATCCATTTTTGATGATTTCTATGTTTTTGTGATTGTTGCTTAGTACGCTAGCTAGCCCATGCTTGAATTTTTGAATTTAATGATGATTTTAAGATATGCCATGGATGAATCCATGAGTTTTGTGTTGTTAATTGATGAAAAATGAAAGATATGTGTTGGGTTAATATGTTTTGTATTGGGATTTTTGATGAATTTGATTATTATGGGCTAATTTGTGAAAATGAGAAATTGAAGGGTTAAAATGTGAAATAAGTGAAAGTTATGGGGCTGCTAGAGACTATATGAAAATTCAGCTAAGCATGAGAAATGTGAAATTATGTGTATTTTGTGATTTTATGAAATAGGGACTAAAATGCCAAAATTTGAAATTTTAGGGGCTAAAGTGTAAAATACCATAGTTATGTGTTTGTGTATGGAAATGAATAAATGTGTGATTAAATTAGTTAAATCTGAATTTATATAGATCAAGAACGAAAGAATCGGAATTAGATCGGGGAAAGTCGAATGTTGTAGAATAATCGACTCGTTTAATTGTTCTTATTTTCGAAGTAAGTTCATATGCAAAGAAATATATTTCAATTGAATAATATATGTTTGATTGTTGTGGAAATGTATTGAATTGCTATGAGAGCTGAATAATTGAATCCGAGAAAGCATTGACAAAGTTACGACATCCGAAAGCACCGTACGAACCATAGGAATAATATAGGATACATATGTCATGACATAGGATTCCGAGGTGTGATATCATGTAAGACCACGTCTGGGATGTTGGCATCGACTTGAGATTTACGTGTAAGACCATGTCTGGGACATCAGCATCGTATATGATTTCGTGTAAGACCTTGTCTGGGACAGTGGCATCGATATTTGATTACATGTAAGACCACGTTTGGAACATTGGCATTGTACAAGCTTTTTGAGCTATCTGAGTCTCCTTATTACTTTCGAACAATTCAACGGGCATTATTGAGAAATAAATGATTAAGTGAATGTGTATCCGGTTCAGGTACGCACGAAATGTATATAAAATTTGGCAATGAGAAGTAAGAATGAATATGATCATTTGAGATGTGAACTATATGAAAATGTGATATGTTTATAAGTAAGTGATTATGAACAATTGAATTATATGAGAAATATGATCTTGCAGTTGTGTTTTGTCACGATTCATATGTATGAATTGGTCCATAATTGTTTATGTGATAAGTTTATTTGTATATGACTTTCTAAGTTTTGGAAAGCTTACTTTGTGTGTTTTTCAATTGTTTTACAGATTATTGAAGTTACCGTGAGCTTGGAGATCTTCAAGGATCGTCATCACACTATCAATCGATATTTTGGTACATTTGAAGTTGTAAATATTGGTGTATGGCATGTATAGGCTAGGGGGAATATGTTATGTTTTGTTTAGTGAATCTTGCCATGTGATATGGCTTGAGATGAAGAACTTATTTTGGTTATGATATGTGATAAAATTGGATGTTCATAATGTGTTCATATATATGGCTTAATGAAAATGGTCAGTTTGGTAAGTTTGATCTCAGATTTAGTTGAGAATTTGGTATGATTTTGGCATAAAATTTGATGTGGAATTAGTAATGTTGATCATAGATGAATGAATAGATTTGTTATGTGAATTAATTATGTTTTGGCTGCAAGTAGATGTGTCCATGGGCCGGGCTACTCGGCCCGGCCCGGCCCGAAGGCCCGCTCGAAAAATGGCAGGGTTCGAGTAAAAATATAGGCCCGAAATATGGGTTTGGGCAAAAAACAATGCCCGTTTAAAAAAAGGGCAGGGCTCAGGTAAAACTTTTTTGGCTCGAGCCCGGCTCAACCCGGCCCGAATTATATACTAAATATATATATTTTTTTTATTTTTAATCATATTTACACTTTATTTTCAATTTTAATATAATCACTTTTTATTATATTTTTAATTTGTGTATTGTTTTAAGAATTGTTTTAGTATCATTTTTTATTTGTTTCTTATTTTAATATTTGTTTTAAATGTATTTGATTTATTATATTTTAAAATTTTTTATTTAATGAAATAAGCTAAAAATTAATATGGGCCGGATCGGGCCTGGTTTGGGCTTAACAATTTTATTTCGGGCTGGGCTTGGACAATTTTTTAGGCCCATATTTTGGGCCGAGCAGGCCCGGGCCTAGAAAACGGGCTTAAAATTTTGTCTGAGCCCGGCCTAAACCCAGCCCATGCACACCTCTAGCTGCAAGCTGGGTATGAATTATGTGTCATTTGATGCTTGTAGGTATGCTTGAGAAGGGTGTGAAATGTGGCTTTAATTAGGCCTATTTTTATGCCACACGGCCTGAGCACACGGGCGTGTGATTCGGCCGTGTGACCCTACATCTTATTCAAAACAAGTCATTGAGTTACACAGCATAGACACAATGATATGTCTATTGGTCGTGTGTGGCACATGGGCTGGCACATAGGTGTGTGGTCGGCCGTGTGCCCCAAGCCAATAAACTCCCTAATTTTTACACGGCCTGACATACGAGCGTGTCATGTAGCCTTGTGGATAAGTCAGTATGTATGCTGTGCTTTGCCACGGCCTAGACACACGGGCGAGTCTAATGCCATGTGAGGCATACGGCCTGCCCACATGGGCGTGTGACCTCTGCAACTTTGAAATATTTGTTAAGTTTCAAAAAAATTTTGTATGTACTCGGTTTAGTCTCGACCCCTTTCTAAAGCATGTTTAAGGTCTCGTTGACCTAAGAAAGGGACTTTGTGATGACGTTTGACTATGATGCTATGATGTGTGGATGATGTTTGTAAATTGATCGTAAAATGTTCCGATACGTCCGATAATACCTCTTAACCCTAGTCCAGCGACGGATACGAGTTAGGGATGTTACAGTTTGAATCCCATAAGGTGATGGGGATTGGAAATGAGATGAGCCCCCCGACGATGCCTTGTGCAATCCCTCCTATGACGATGGCCTATATATCGTCAGTTGAGTCAGAGTCATTGGGAAAGGAGATGCACCGGGCCATGCATTCCAACCTAGCATACGACTGGGAAAATGAAACATATAAGAGTTAAGATACATATAAAAGCTATGATACGCACTTGGCATAATCTGAAGGGGCTGTGGTGTAGACGTCATTGCTTGAGGCGTTGGGCCCAATGATTGCATGGGCCCTGTTGATAGGTCCGGCCCATCAGCCATTCTCTTTGAATTTAAAGGGCCCTGTCGTTCCCTTTCAACACAAAATTGAAGACGCCTCTTCTTTTCGAAAAGAAAATACTGCTTGCCATGGATCCAAAATCATGGCATGTAATCTGGCTCTCATTCTAACTCTAGAATGATGTTCGGTTCGTGAATAGGTATGTAATCATATCGATTTTCCCACATTTCGATCTGATCCAAGAAGAAGACCAGTCAATATGTATTCGGTCACCGTAAGTCGATTTTGTGCTTTTCATTGAACACTTCAGGTGCCACGGGAATTGGTTGTCAGAATCCAAATTATCGTAACACTATATCCTTTTGGTGCATCTCGATGATAGCGTAGTTAACCAATGGGATCCTAACGTGTTAGATGTTCGAATTTTGTAGGAATTTATCCAGAAGTACTGCCCTAATTGCTAGATACTCGTATGGTGCCCGTTGAAACTATATGAACGTGATAAAAATATTAGTAATATACATAATACTAAATACTAAATACGAAACGACTATGTTATGTATATATATTTCATTTAATTCTTACATGCGCTTCCGGCCATTGGTCTAATAGAAGTCGTATATCTTCAAGAGCGGTAGGTATTCCAAAATAATTCGCTGAATAGTTCCACCTAATTAAATACATTTTTAGCATAAAATTATATTTTCAATCTATGTAATAATTGTAAAATCTAATATAAATTTTACCTCGTTAAGAGTGGGAATGTATATAGGTGGTTCACTTGAGGAAATAAAAATGGAAAGCGAAACCGAGCTCATAATTGTAGTAATGATAGGCAACCTCTGATTTTGACTTTATTTGGTTTCGTCGCCTAACACATCTCCCGGTACAATGTCAGCAACACAATAGACCCCAACTGAGTTCGCCAACTGCTCTAAAATCGACAAGCTTTAGCAGCCACCTCAGATGTACGAGGTTTCATGACAATTCTAGCATCAGATAACCTCCAATGATCTCAAGGATGTATGCTCGAACATATCGTATTCTTTCTACTTCAGTCAAATCATCCCCTAACTCCGGGAAAGTGTCTTGTAACCGGCCCATCCTAATTTGACCTCCGTAAATACTATCTAGAATCGCACCCAAAAGATCGTAGCATATGGCTCCCCAATCATCAGATTGAGCGAACCCGGTAAGTACGAACCCATCCACCAGCAATCTCAATTGTAACTGCATGTCCTCCAAAGTGATGGTACACTCCCCGCATGGAAGATGGAATGTATGCGTCTTGAGTCTCCACTTCCTTATGAACACGCTAATGAGTTTCGGGTCCAACTTGCACTCTCGGCCTATATTGGCCACGTGCCAAAAATTCGCTTCCCTCAAGTAATTTTCTATCAACAGTGATGGAGAACCAGATATATAATGAATATAACATTGTAACACCTAATCTACCGACTGTTATAAAAAAATTATAAAATAAAAATTAATTAAAATTACATAAATGAAAAAAATTAAATAATATTCAAAAATTGAAATTAACCCTTACCATTTTCATTTGTTCGACGGAGATATGTTTATGATCGAGACGAATTAATTCCCCGACCATTGCTAACACGATCAAATATCTTACAAATTTAGAGAATTTTGAGAGCTTTTTTGAGAATTTTGGAAAAAAAAGTTAGAGGAAATTGTGTGAAAAAAAATAGGTGGGTGGCCTTTTATAGTTTTTTTTATGACTGTTAGCCCTCCAACAGTCAAATTTTTAAATCACCGTTGGGGCGACTATTAAGGGCCAAAAACACGGGCTAAAGTGCGTCCTTGAGAGAGCATTTTTGCCATGTCATCAAAGTGCGTCCACGTTAACATGTTTTATGCTGACATGGCAAAAGTGCTCCATCAAGGACGCATTTTTTTTGAAATTTTCCCTTAAAACATGCCTATGTGGAAGTGTTTTTTTTGCCCATTTCGGTAAATAAAGTTTAAAGTGGCCCATTTCTGTAAATAAAGTAGGAAATAGGCCTTTCTTAGTAAAATGTTCGTTAAATCAATTAAAGTAGTTGAAGCGAATATGTATTATGCAAAAGATGAATTTTACATAAGTTATGAAATTCCCTTATTATTTGATGGGAAATGGAAATATATGAAGAGAAAACGATTGAGATTATACGATATTGTAGCATACTCTTTACATATATGGGACAATTTTAAAAAAAAGAAAAAAAAACCTCTTTTGAATATGTATTAAGACAAAATTACCAAAACGGGTGAACATAATTTACAATCTAATCCGTATTGGAAAGAACTCATCAATTACACCCTGTTTGGTTCAATGTAATGGAATAGCCATTACAATTCAATTCATGGGCCCACCATAAACCCTTGTTTGGTTCACTGAAATGTCTATTACGGATATTGCTGTTTAGGTTTCTATTCCCACTAAACACTGAATAAAGGCTGAATAGCATTCTTTGCCTCACCCTCTGAATGGCCATTCAAAGCACGGTAGGAATGCAAAAATATTTTTTTTTCATTTTTGCCTTCATTGTTTCATCATCATCTCCTTTCTGCAGTTTCAACTACAGCCTTCACATTCACTACGTTCTCCATTTACAAAGCCCTAAACACCATTGCCCCTCACCAACTCTCTGCAGTTCTTTTACTTTGTTTTTTATTTTCTTCGTTCCTAAAGTTTAGTTTAGTAACTCAAGTTTTTCTAGCTGTGATGAATCAAAATCCTCATCTATTTATTTTGTGACCGTCTTTTGATATTGAAGAAAGCATTACCTCTTTTTCTTCTTTGTTTGAATTTTGTTTATTTTCTATGCTTTCAATTTGGTTTCTTTATCTTTGATCTAAGCCCTAAATCAAAAGCCATCAGGCATCAGTACCGTTGAACCCTGTTATATGTGCAATAAACCGTTAGATTCGTGCTTGAGGCATCTTATGGAGGTCAAGGAACAAAGTCCTATAATGCTTGAGTTCAGTTAGGTTTTCATTTCAATTTCCTTTTTTAGTAGAACTTGCCTGGAGGTAGCATCGAATTTATTCTTTGATTTCTTTTTCCCCTTGCTGTTCAGAGTCATCTGTGACTGCATTTTATTTTATTTTGTTGTTGGCACCTGTGTTCAAGTCTTGTATTTTACACTTCTATTGGCATATTTTTGGTGAATCCCTTCTTCACCAGGCTAAGGAAAGGTCTTAGTTTCCTAAAAAAAATTAGTTTTTAATTTGAAGTATGCAGTGGAATATTTATGCTTGTCTTATTGCTTTTTTCTTTATGAAATTTCAATTCAAAAAAAAAATTCAAAATTACTTAATTCCTGACTTGGTTTTTCTTATGTATCAATCGGAGTTTCTTTTTTAGCATGTTATTTCTACTGGAATCTCTTTTTATAGAATCCAATTGATGCATGCTGATATAAGGTTTTGACCTAATGTTAGGGATAAGAAGTTAGAAGTTAGTTAGTTAACAAAAGTAGTTGTTAACTGTCAAGTTAGTTAATCTATCTTCCATCTATTAAAGTCTTGTATTCTCACATTAATGCACAGAGAAGAAAGTATTATGAAGTTCTTTCATCTACTGGTATGATCTTGACATGGTATCAAGAGCCAGTGAGTTCTTGGCATTGTTGAGTTTTTCTCTTCTTTAATTTTTTTTTCTTGTGCTTTGTCCATGGATACTGAAGCCCTACATCCAAGTTATACACCACGTCACTCGTCCAATGATGCTTCGCAAGGTCAGACTTCTACTCTGTTGTCGAACGTTCAGTATTTCTCGAAACATGACACGGTTAAGCTTGGTGAGTAAAACTACTTGCTGTGAAAACATCAAATTTTACTCATTCTTGAGGGATATGAGCTTGAAGGGTATGTTCTTGGTACTTTTTCTGTTCCCTCTCCTTTTATTTGTAGACATGATGGGCAGCCTGTTAATAATCTAGCTTTTCTTCTTTATAAGAAGCAAGATAAATTCCTCGCTTCTTGGTTACTTTCCACTGTAACTGATGAAATCTTGGTCCATCTTACAATGGCCAAAACTAGTTTAGAGGTGTGGACAATCATTGAATGATGATTTGGTGTAAAATCTAATGTCAAAATCTCTAGCATGCGGCATGCCTTGTACTCTGTCAAGAAGGCAAATCTTACAGTGAAAGAATACTTGGCCAAGGTGAAAACATTGTGTGATAACTTGATTGCTGCTGGCAGTCCAATTTCTGAACAGGAACAGGTTAGTATAATTCTAGCTGGACTTTCGATGGAATACGAGTCTATTCATATTTTTGCCTCGGCGACTCAAGTGTCTCTTGACCTCTTAACTGAAATGTTGTTTGACTGCGAAGCAAGGCAACTCACTCTTCTGACAGAAATTCCTTTACAAGCGAATTTGGTTTCTCATCACAAACAAGCCACTGATGGAAAACCTAGGGCCACAACTACCTACCAGCAGGAGTAAAAGCCTGCTCATCGAGGATATGGTCGAGGTTGGTCTCGTACCAGGGGTCGTGCGAATGGTCGAGGTTGGTCTCGTTCTAGGCCTCAATGCCAACTATGTGGCAAAGTTGGTCACTTGGTTCAGACTTGTTATCATCATTTTGATGAGACTTTTTCAGGGGTCAACACCACTCAACAAATGTCAATTAACTGTCATCAGGTTCTAAACCAGGATGGTTCTTCTACTCGACCTTGTTCCCATGACTGCAACTCGTGTTGGCAGCCTCTTTTACAATCTTCAGGTTCAGACCAAGTTTGGCACCCTGATTTTGGCGCCACAAACCATATCACGCCTGACATAACATCTCTTGCGAACGCTGTTCCTTATACAGGTACGAGTCATGTTTCCATGGGAAATGGTGTTCCTGTTCGGATTACTAATGTAGGTTCTACCAATATGTTGGCTGGTTCCAGGTTGTTACGTCTTCAAAATGTTCTTCATGTTCCTACTGTTTGTAAAAACTTGCTGTCTGTTGGTCAGTTTGCCCGAGATAATGAGGTTTATTTTGAGTTTCACCCATACTTGTGTTATGTGAAGGATATAAAGACAAAGAAAACACTCCTAGTGGGCCACATGCATGATGGTCTGTACAGGTTCAACGTGTCTAGCTCGTTCTCTCACCCACCTGCTGCAGACTCACAGTTTAACTCACAGTTCTTGGGTACAGCTCGTTTATCCTCTTCACCTGCTCTATGGCAAAAAAGGCTTGGGCATCCCTGTTCGTCGGTTCTTGAGACTGTTCTGCGTAATTGTAACATCTCTTTTACTAGAAGAAATGTATCGAGTGTTTGTTCAGCTTGCCAGTTAGGCAAAGCACATAAGCTGCCCTTTAATGCTTCTAGCACAGTGTACTCAACACCTTTTGAATTAGTAGAATCTGATGTTTGGGGTCCTTCCCATATTAAATCAAATGGTTTTCCCTATTATGTTTCATTTGTGGATATGTACAGTAGGTACACCTGGGTCTACTTTCTCAAGTCAAAAGCCGAAGTATTTCAGTGCTTTCTACAGTTTAATCAGATGGTCCATGTTCAGTTTGGTGGTTCTATTAAAATGCTTCAGTCTGATTGGGGAGGCGAGTATCGTTCCCTATCTAAGGAACTAGATCGTCTAGGCATCAAGCATAGGGTTACTTGCCCTCATACTTAAGAGCAAAACAGGGTTGTTGAAAGGAAACATCACCAGATAGTTGATATGGGGCTGACACTTCTAGCTCAAGCAAGTCTTCCTTTGCAATTCTGGTCATATGCTTTTGCACATGCTACTCACTTGATTAATAGGTTGCCCACACCTATTCTACAGCAACGAAGTCCCTATGAAGTGCTGTATAAAGTCAAACCGTCATACTCACATTTTAAAGTCTTTGGCTGTGCATGTTATCCGTGTTTATGACCTTATCATCCCAACAAGCTATAGTTTCGGTCCAGGTTATGCATTTTTCTTAGTATTGGGCACAATCAGAAAGGCTATAGGTGTCTTGACAGGGATGGTCAAATGTTTGTTTCTCGCATGTTACGTTCGATGAGGATCACTTTCCGTTCCAACATAAGTTCTCTTCTGAGAGGTCAGTTCGGGGAGTTCATCATCAGTCTGCTCTTTTTGTTGTGGTTAAAGGCTCTTCCATGGAACATGATATCTTGGCACACGAGGCAGGTCCTGGTAGGTCCCCATCTGCTGTGGTTTCTTCAGTCCAACAGTCTGATTCTCAACTATCTCCCAGCTCCTCTCTGCCTCCTGGTCCCTTGGCACATATATCTGGTCCTGCTCAGTCATTAGTTGTGCCTGGTTCTTGTCCATTTCCAACATGGTCCTCGTCTTCTTCCAGGCAGATTCAAGCTGTTGTTAATACACATCCGATGCAGACTCGATCCAAAAGCGGGATCTTCAAGCCCAAACTATTTACTTCTACCCTCTCTGATCATGAGCCCACTTCTATTGGTGAAGCACTTCAAAGCCTGCCTGGACAGCAGCTGCTCAGGCTGAATACACTGCTCTACTTGCCAACCACACTTGGGACCTTGTGCCTCTACCTGCTGGAAGAAAAGCAGTGGGTTGTAAGTGGATTTTTAAAGTCAAACGCAATGCTGATGGGTCTGTCGCTCGATACAAAGGAAGATTGGTGGTTAAGGGATACCTCCAAGAAGCTGGTATTGATTTTCGAGATACCTTTAGCCCTGTTGTTAAGCCAACAACTATTAGGGTAGTGTTGGCCCTTGCTGTCTCATTTGGGTGGTCTCTTCGCCAAGTAGACATCAATACTGCTTTCCTGAATGGTGACTTACAAGAAGAAATTTACATGGTTCAACCAACAGGGTTTGAACAACAAGGGGACAAGGGTCAACAATTGGTGTGTCGATTGATGAAAGCACTTTATGGCCTTAAACAAGCCCTTCGGGCTTGGTTTCATAAGCTTAAAGAATTTCTAGTGACTATTGGGTTTGTTGCTTCTAAAGCTGACACTTCCCTCTTTGTTTACCAATCGGACTCCCAGCTCATGTATGTTCTAGTTTATGTCGATGATATTATAATTACAGGTAACAACAACCACGCTATAGATCAGTTTGTACGACAGCTTGATGCGACTTTTTCCCTCAAAGATCTTGGTCGCCTTAGTTACTTTCTAGGCATTGAAGTCCAATACACCACCACTGGTTTATTTCTTAACCAAAGGAAGTACATACTGGATCTCTTGCGACGAGCCTCTATGGAGGGGTCTAAAGCTACACCTACACCCATGACAACAACATGTCAGCTGTCAGCCAATGAAGGACAACCTGTTGCAGATGCTCACGTATACAGGAGCATTGTAAGGGCATTACAATATGTGGTGATTACCAGGCCCGACATCACTTTTGCAGTCAACAAAGTGTGCCAATTCATGTACAATTCTTTGGATGTTCACTTCAAAGCTGTTAAGAGAATTTTACGTTATCTACATGAGACCTTGGATCATGGATTACAGCTTACAAAGAGTTCAAATTTTTTGCTTAAAGGGTTTTCGGACGCTAGCTGGGGATCTGACATTGATGATCGACGTTCTACATCTGGATACTGTGTTTTTCTTGGAGGAAGTCCAATTTCCTGGAGCTCTAGGAAACAGCAGGTGGTCTCTCGGTCGACTGCCGAAGCTGAATACCGAAGTCTCGCCCATGTTACTGCAGAAATGGTGTGGATCAAGTCGCTGTTGACCGAGTTAGGTGTTTCTCCTCATGGCAAAGCGCTCATATGGTGTGACAGTTCAGCAGCTGTGGCAGTTGCAGGGACCCCAGTCATGCACTCGAAATTCAAGCACGTAGAATTAGATCTCTTCTTTGTAAGGGAGAAGGTTGCACAAGGCATATTTCAGGTAGGTCATGTACCAAGCCAAGAGCAGGTCGCAGACATGCTGACCAAACCTTTAGCAGCAAGTTTGTTTAGCAAGTTCTGAAATCAGCTTCGAGTAACAGTTAGTCAAGCTACTGTAGTTGAGTAGAATAGAACAAGTTCGGGGCATGTTAGGGATAAGAAGTTAGAAGTTAGTTAGTTAACAAAAGTAGTTGTTAACTATCAAGTTAGTTAATCTCTCTTCCATCTATTAAAGTCTTGTATTCTCACGTTAATGCACAGAGAAGAAAGTATTATGAAGTTCTTTCATCTACTGGTATGATCTTGACACCTAATGATTGGAACTTTAAGCTCTGGTTTGATTTCTGAGGGTTTATTATTATTTACATGATCATGGATTTGCAGGTTCATTTGCTGCCATTGCCACTTAACAGGCCTTTCGCAGATCTCTTTTAGCTCACTTTAGTAACTATGTTGTTTGTAGCCAATCTCCTCAGTATAGTCGTATGCTTTAACACCGTGAATTGTTGGGTCCTCCTCCTATATGCTCAGGCTTGAATATGAGATATTATTTTTTATGGAGAAAGATTTTGATTGGGGTATGGACCTATGGATAGGTTAATTGGTATGTGGAAATTAGCTTTGTTAATTATACGGCACATTTTTTCTTGTAGGCAAGAATTTTATATTATATGAAGTTTCATTTTCTTTTTCTTTTACCTCTGATTGTATGTGTTTGTGCTTTCGGATTTTGCCTTTGATAGTTGTTTTTATTGGTTGTGTGAATGCTATATTGTGAAATTTTGGGGGAAATAATTCATCTGTCTATGAGTTTATTTTTTAGGCAAAATTTCTCTCCTCTCACTCTTTTCTCTCTCTTATTTTCTTGGTATTATAGTTTATTTGTTGAATTTTACATTGTTTTGATGTTGTCTATGGAAATGATTTAATAGCGATTGCTGCAAGAGGAAGGATGGAGACTTTGAAGCCTGCTTTATAAAGGTTATACATGACAAGGGCTTCTGCATATAGAGATGCTCTTAAGAGTTTCATAGAAGGATATCAAGAAGGTATCCAGCAGATCATGGGTAAAAAGGAAGATTCTTCTAAAGCACATCAAGAAGGCAATACTGATAAAAATTCAACTTGAAAGCTGATAAGTGCATAACTGGATATGCATGTGAGTACTTCTCCAGCATACCTATTGTAGATACAAGTTTAGAGATTTGGTGGAGCTGGGTTGGCATGAAATCACAAGAATGATATATGTCCTGAGAATTTTCCTGTATTGAGAAAGTGACCATTAGAAACTAAAAATATAATAGGAATCTCCTTTGACAATGGTGATGCTCTTTCATTCTTGTCATTTCGTGTTTATTAATTTTTGTTATAGTTTAGTATTCAACGTGCTTGAGCTTGGAGAAATGTAAAAGAACCTTAATGCTTTATGTCTTTGTTAAGTGCAACTAAAGAATTACTTAGATATCTGCTGCCAGCTGCTTGATGATATAGTTTGATGAATGAGTTACAATCTGTTCATTTATGCTACTTCTAGTTTCAATACATTAACTCTGTAAATCTTAGTTTGAGATGATGTGAATGTGGTTAGTTATTTCTTTGCTGCTCGTGGGTTAGTTTAATAGCTTGATCTGTTAATTATTGATGCTCTTGAGTAAATTTAGTTTGGTAAATGGATAGTCTTGGATCAGAGTCGCTCTTGACCATCTTATATATGGTATGGTCAATGAAAGCAAAAATGCTAATGTCATCGAGGCGTCTTTACTAGATTTAGTTGGTATTGTTATGTGTGAAAAGCTAGTATATTCTAACAGTCTAGCTTCCATGTTTTTTGTTCTAACTTTAATGAACTTAGTTATGTTGGTGAAAAGTTAATTGCTTAATAGATTAGCTATGGAAAGCTTATAGCTTAACAGCCTAGCTTTCAAGAAAAGAAATTGAAAGGAAATTATTTAGATTAGATATAAAAGTCTTGGAATTTGATTTGAAGTAAATGTGCAGTAGCCGTGAGTTGTAGACTTCAAGGTTTAATCCTACATTGGAGACTATCACTAACATGGATATGATATGACAAGTAATACATCTTTTTGTTGATTCTTTCCCATTATTTAGCTTTTTTTACATTAATAGCATTTTAACAATGAAAGATGATGGTATTCTGTGTTATTAACATATAAAAGGGTATCAAAACATGGTTGTTCATTATGTTTTATCATTGAATTTAATTGTCAAGGCTGTTCATTTTTATCATTGAATTTAATTGTCAAGGCTGTTCATTTATATTGGTATCATTTACAATCTTATGTATTAAGAATACGGCATGTGAGCTAAACATTTGACAATAGTTCCCATTTCTTTCTTTTGGGGGCTAGTACATAGATAAGGGTTCTCTAGGGGCTTTCTTAAAGTTAGATTGTTGTTAATCATTCATTCATCTTATTTCTATATTGTTATTTATATTTTTATAATTAAATTTAAATGTAATATTTTTTATTAAATGATCACACATTTTCCCATTGATTTGATGAATTAAAGTAGAATAGTTTATGCGTATGTGGTGTTTAACATATTTTCTATCACAATTTAAATGAAATGAGAATGTGAAATGTAACATTATAATGTTTGTTATATGTAACAAAGTATCGATTAAAATTATTACTTAACTCATAAATTAACATTTAAATTATATCATTATTTTTATTTTAGTGTCTAAATTTTTTTAATCACAGGTTATTTATTACTTCTATTACTTTGTTTTTTTATTGTAGAATAATTAAATTATTTGTTTCACTAATGATACTTTAGCACATTAACTATGTATTGCAGTTTAAAAATAATAAAGTAGGTTATATATTATTTTTATAATATTATATATTATGAATTTTTAATTCATATAATAATAATTATATTAAGAATGTTATTAAATTGTATATTATTTTATTAAATTGTATTTAATAATAATTATATTAAAATATGGTTAAATTATTTATTTTTATTTTTATTAAAATATATTTAACAATAATTTTATTAAAATTTAATAATAATAACAATAATCATCTACCTAAACAAATTTTACTAAGGGTACTTTGTTCATTTACACATTTTTCCTTATACTATTACAACATCTATTTCATTCAACCAAACACAAGAATACTATTACAGCTCTATTCCATTCCATTCAACCAAACAATGAAATTATTGATTACAGCTCTATTCCATTACAACTTTATTCAATTACAGCCATATTCCATTATAATGAACCAAACATACCTTTAATATGTATACCTTTAATATGTAGTAGCCTTCAGCTTGAAATCTTCTATAAGCTCAGCAGGGATATTCTACAAGGCTATTCTTGGAAATAAAGAGGCCCAACCCAATTTCCAAAACCATAGTGAACTTTTTTTTTTTCGTCATTTTGGTATTAAAGATATACCTAAAATTATATATATATTTAATCTTTCCTTTTTCTCTCTTTTTTCTATTTTATGAGTGTCTTGCCTAATTATTGTAATTTATTAGGACTATGAATGGTGAAGGATGATAATAGTGTTAGAAATGCTCCTTATGGAATTCAAATTTAGTGGAACCTTTTTGGTTGAACTCATAGCAGAGTTTGCTGAGTTGTTTAGCCAAAACGGGTGCCCCGCAGTAAAACACTCCTGCTACACCACACCACTAATATTAAAACACAAAATAAGATTTGCCGTTTTCTTAATAATTTATTTGCTTAATAGAGTTCGGCTCACCTATCCTTGCGTTGCAGTGCTTGGAACTTAGTTTAGAGAGAACGTTCTTCCATTTAGGCCTTGCAAAATGAGTCCGAACCTGATAAAGTTGGATTCCAGTTGGATGGTGACGTTCAGAATCCTATAAGTCGATCAAGTATGGTAAGACAACGAAAATGAGAGGCAAAAACGATTTTACCCTCGTGCCGGAAACGATGTCAACTCCATTCTTGGCTTGATTTAGTGCTTGGACCATGGTGATGAGAGCTGATCGTGCATCTCCTTCCTCGTACACGCTGGTCAAATAGTTGTGCATTTCAATTACACCCTGGTGTTCAATGTGACAATTTAGTTGCACCATGGTATTCAAAGGAAATTATAACTAAAATAATTTTCAACTCTGGGTTTTACCTTTGATCAAGTTCTGCAACTTCATTCATGACTCCTTTGAACCAATCAAATGAGCCTTGTTCCCTGGTTACCCAATAAAAGTAAGCATTGGTCGTCTGAAGTGTTTTCTTTCGTTTTGGTGGAACTCTGTTGGGATTGCCTGAATCATTGCTCCCACTGCTCAGCTCTGATGTCCTACTCGAATCTGACACCAAATCCTGAAAATCAAAGCATCAGCATTGTGAATCAGATAAAGAAAAATTAAGAAACTATGATTTGACCAAGGAATAATAACAGCAGATTCATTAACTTAGCACAAAGGAAGCCTGAGTCACAGCTTAATTAGTTAATGTAGTCATCTTTAATAGGTTTGGAGTTTGAATCCCAATGCCATCTTTCCCCTGTCACCACACTATGAACTCTTTTGTTCTAAATAAACAAAAAATATTTACTTAAGTTACTTACTGCCTGCTCCTCCATTTTCACAATGTTGTGAAGCAGATCTTTTAGGATGCTAATGAATGGTGTTGCACCAATTCCAAGGCCCACAAGTAATAGGACATCATACTTCCAATAATCTTGTGCCGGGGCACCATACGGCCCATCTATTAAGAGCTTTGGCAAGCTGTACTTCAGATAATAATACTATCAAGCAAGGGTCATTGAAAATTATTCCATAATAGATTCTAAATGCTGCTAAACCGTTGAATATATAAATACAAGACGAATAGATATACCCTTTCTTAGTGATGTCATCAGCCCTAAGAAGCCCACTTTTCCCAGACACAGGAGGTTCACAAACCTCTGAGAATAGCCGTTTGAGCTCTTGTGTCCAGTCACCTAGCTGGCGGATATGAACACTAAGGTAGTCATCACCAGGAGCAGACGTGATGGAAAATGGATGCCTGGTTCACAATAAAGAAATGTTCACGCGTTGAGATTATTTTTTCCTTTTGCATGATGCAAAACGTATACCATCTGTAAAACTTAAATATTTTAAACTTCCTTTACATTATTTTCTTTTTTGGCCACCCTTTACATTATTAAAAAGCAATAGAAAACGTTGAACCTGATCCTATTATAGTAAAGGGCTATTATTGTTGACAGCAAATGGACTTGGCTTTTGATCTAACAAATGTACATTTTCATCCTCTTCTATCATGAATTCATCTCTCTTTTCTTTATACAAATAAGCATTATACAAAGAAGCAAGTACATTACAATGAAAGGAGTAGGAAGGGGTATAGAAACACAGAGATCGAACCCTAAACCTCATGCTAATAAACTTGAAACTCACATAAGTTAGTCATTGAGAATTTATCCCTAGATGTATTATTCTGGAAACTCTGGATGCAATTTAGTAGCCTGGCGGAAGTGAAATAGCTGAAATAATACCTAAATATATATATATATATTTTGCTTACCATTCAAAGGGAGAGACAGCAGGGCATTGGACAAACATGTACTGTCCACTTTTGTACCGAATTTGAGGCGGCTTAGACATTAGTAGTGCGAGAACACCTCCCGGATAAATTGCAACCTATGCACAAAAAGACCATCAGTCAAATTTCAAAAGCACCCTAGGTTTAGAGCTATTTAGGCCTCACTGGAAAATTTTGACAATGTGCTTGTTGGTTGGCCTAACTAAATGTTTCTCTTAGCAGTTCCAATTAATTACGGAACTTTTTCTCTATACGGAATCATAGTTGATAGTGTTATGCTTACCTTCGAAAGCCGGACAGTATAGAAACCAGAACGGAAAAATCTAAGTGTCCTTTCTCCAGCGTACAACAAAATTGGAACAGCTAGGTACATCCAAGTCTGCATCCAGGAACACAATACAATACAATACAATTAATTAAAGTTACAGTAAAACATAAAATAAAATCCTGTTGTTCGAATTTATGCAATCATTTGAGAAAAGAAGAAGATTTAAATGTTTACCGTCTTACGGTACCATATGTGCACAAGATAAAGAAATACGCCATGGATGACAAGCAAGATGTAGACAACGATAAACAGGTGATGTGAGTACCAGAAAGCATTGAAACCAGTGATTCTATCAAAGGGCTTGGGCAGCTTAATCAGGTTCCGCCTAAACCATCTTGTTGCCAGTATAAATGCAATTGCCATGCAGATAACCATTAAAATTCCAGTCACTCCTTCAACCCCTTTTACCAGGTCTAAGTAGGTTGGTTTATGACTTCCAAAGTCATTGATTAGTAGATCATAGTGATCACTAGAGGACTTGATAAGCATAGGAAAATGACAGGCAAGATGGTTACCAGCATGGAGAATGACTCCAATAGTAATGGCTGCAGCTATTGTCTGCACAAATTCAATGAGATATCATAAATAACTTCAAACTTGTGGTTAATTAATTCAGGGATACAAAAGAAGTCAGTGCCATGAAAACCTTGTATCCACTATAAATGTAAGGTTTGCTTCCTATGTGCATCAAGATTATCTCATAACTTTCATAACTAAAATTCCATGAGCCACAGTAGAAATGATGAAACTGATGGATTAAATTGGCTGTTCTTACTCATAAAACAACTAAGCTTGCATGATATAATGCTCCAGAGCAGCAAACTTGTGATCTACAGATACTTTAGTGAATCTAGGAAGTGCCCAGGTTCAGCTACGATAAGGTCAAGCTATTGGGAGTTTGATTTTGTGGAAGTCAATGTCTTTGGTCACGGACGAAAACACATTAAAACTACAATGTTTCAATTTCGTATATAGCTTTTTGTTAAACTACCGGATCCATATACTAAAGATTTAATTTTCTTTTGCAATTTTAGCCTTTTATATTTACTTTTGATGCAAAGAGCTAAAAACTTAAATGGCATTAAACTTAAATGTTAAAAATGTTCTCAAGTGGGTTAAAAAAATTCTAACATTTTTAAAACCTTATAAGGATTAAATTGCTTATTTGTTTTGTTTCCTCGCGTCACTTTTAAACAAAGCAAGTCGTCTTTTTTAAGTTTAACCTTACTATTCTTTATAATTTTCTTTATTTGATTCGAAATTAAATTTTATAGTAGATGAACAAATTTGCAATGGCCAGTTTTGACCTTTTTTCTATAGAAATTATCAATTTCTAATTTCTTCACACACAATAAATAATTTAAGATCGGTTTAATTTTCAAGTTTTGCTATGTGAACCTGCAATACCCAGCACCTTTTTTTTCCAAAGTCAAGTTACAAATTATTAAGAAGAAATTATATCGATAAAGTTTGAATTTATTCATTAAGATGTTAACAAGCTCTTCTAATCGCTATTTTTTTTATGTTGTTGACATAACTCGTATTATTCTAAAAGTAAATTCATATTAATTGACTTTTATATGTCATCATGTCCTTGGGATCAAGGGCGAAACTCAAACATTATTTTAGAGACCGAAATTAAATTATAATTTTTATGATAAAAAATATAATTTTATCATTTTAATAAGTTATATCTTTATAATTTATAAAAAATTAAATCAAATTTTTAAATTTTAAAAATTTAAAATATAATTTTACTTTCACTAATTTAAAATTTTAAAAGTATATAAAAAAATTATTTTAAGGGATAGTTTCGCCGCTGCCTGGGACCCATAAACGAAAAGGAAAAGCAAAAGGAAAAAGGAAAAGTTGGTATGTTGTTCGCATACCTCGTGAAAGTTGATATTGTCGTCAAAAGGCAGGAAAAGACCCAGCTTGGTGGACCTGAGCCAAGTAATGGTGTTTCTGCAGACGGGTAAGAGGATAAGAGCCATGTTAAACTTGAGGGTCTCAGCTGCCCCCTTGGCTGTGAGGAGACAGTAACCCATAACCTGAAAAGAATTCTTCTGTTTGTATTGAAAGAACTTCCAAGTAAAGAGCCCTGTCATAATCATAATCCATAATGACACCACCCATAGCCTCTTCCAGTTTTCTTCTAAATAGTATAGAAGTTTCTTAATCATTCTCCTGACTCTGCTCTTCTTTGTTAGTCCTTGTAAGTTTTGGCTAAGGGCTTGGCTTGTGTAGCTTAGGGCTTGACTATAGCTCTGGTAGGTGTCCTTTTGCAAGAGAAGTGTCTCCAATTGCCATAGCTGTATCATTCCATAGATCATGATCAACCAAATCATGCAATTATGGAAACGAAATTTTTAAATGATCGAAAAATTTTTAGTCACGCAAAGGGCAAGGATGTTCTTGATTATATCAACTGTTTTAAGCTATCAGTGATGCAGAATGAAAGGTAAGTGCATGCGTGAATGAATAAGGTCCGCCACTTGGCAGAACCATGAGTTCGAGATGGTCAATCATGGGATGTAGTTTGGTCAGTCTTATACTGAAACTAATTTGAAAATAAGTTTCACTGCAAAATAATAATATAGTATGATTTCTCTACAATCAACATGTTTTGTTATTAAATAATAATAGTAAGATCTATCGGACAAAAATCAAAGCGAGAAATATTATGGAAATATGAGTGCTCCACATAAATTAAAAATGGACCCACCTCGATATATCCAAATCTTTCATGGTCCAACTCTTCCATGATCAGAGCTGCATATTCCTCCGCCTGCTCTTTCAATCTCGATAGCTAGTTTGCCGAAGCACTTAGCATCAGAATCTATATTATCCACAGCGAAAGTCAATTACTTTTATATACACACCAGAATGCCCTCGCAAATCCCACTAAATATTTTATTAATAATTAAAAGTATCACCCATGAGCATCACAATTTAATTGTTTTTTTTTAATAAAGTAAATATTTTTTTGCATGTTGGATACAATTTTATTAAAAAATTGGAAATATACATATTATTTTTACCTCTTTTACTTCAGCCTCAGTGATCCTACCATCTTCATTTTTGTCCACCCTATAACATAGGATATTCAAAACTGGTTCGTTAAAAGAAGAAATATTTAATTTAAAATAAGTTGAAACTAATAGTTTAATAATGCGTACATGTCGAAGAAGATCTGGAGGCGAGAATCAAAACTTTGGTCAGTGATTTGGGACCAATACTCGTAAAGCTCATCTTTGCTAATTTTTTCGACTTTTAATCTCCTTTGTCTACTCAATGCGTCGAACATCTCCTGCGCAAATTCCTTCGAGTCCTTCATTCCTAAACAACAAACAGAAGTAATCATCTAATCTAAGAGTTTGAGAAAAATGGATTAAAAAAGATTTGTGATGATGAATTGAGAAACCTATGCATTGTGTGAAATCGGAGCGAAAAAGAGAGCCGTGTTTAGCGAGTTTTTTGAAATTGTTTTCAACTTCTTCCCATGCATTGGCTTCATTGTTGGTTATGAATCTTAATCCGCGAAGAGCTTTTTGAGCGCCGGAGCGAATCCGGTCGAGTTGAGCTCGCTGCTTTCTTAAAGCTCGAGCCGCTGTAGCAGAGTCGGATCTGGGTAGAGTCAGAGCTGCGTGTCCGTGGCCCTGTTAGAATTAAGTGACCCAAATTTTTATTTAAATAAAATACGATGGAAAATAAAATAAAAGTAAAATCCATATAAAACTAGACTTCTTTTATTTTATTTTAGAATAAGGTTTTTTAAACCCTATTAAACTCCATCTATTTTATATTGATTAGGATAAGGTGTTTCAATCCTACTAGAATATGGCTTTACAAGCCTATAAATAGACATAGTCTATTCCTCTTGTATTGATTCAAATTTTCGACATAGTGAATTTTCTTCTCCTCTGCCCGTGGTTTTTTCCCGAAAGGGTTTCCACGTAAAATTTGTGTGTTCTTTATTTTATTTATTTTATTTTATTTTATTTTTCACAAATTGGTATCCGAGCCTCCGGGTTATTCATCTCGATCACGGTAATGGCGTCTTTGAAGTATGAAATTCCGCTGTTGGATCGCAACACCAAATTTGCGTTGTGGCAAATTAAGATGCAAGCAGTTCTTGCACAGATGGATCTGGAGGATGCCCTGCTAGGGATAGATAAGATGCCTTCGACATTAACAGATGAAGAGAAGAAGCGTAAGGATCGAAAGGCATTAACACAATTACATCTGCATTTGTCCAACGAAATTTTGCAGGATGTGATGAAAGAGAAAACTGTCGCTGCATTATGGAAGAGGCTAGAACAAATATGTATGTCGAAAACTCTAACAAGCAAGTTGCATATGAAGCAGCGTCTTTATGCTCATCGTTTGGAGGAAGGTGCGTCTGTACACGAACACTTAACAGTGTTTAAAGAAATTCTCTCAAACTTGGAGGCCATAGAGGTTCAGTATGATAAGGAAGATCTAGGGTTGATTCTATTTTGTTCGTTGCCCCCGTCTTATTCAACCTTTAGAGACACGATTTTATATAGCCGCGAGTCTCTCACAGTTGATGAGGTTTATGATTCTTTAACCTCGTATGATAAGATGAAGCATCTTGTGGTTAAACCCGACTCTCAGGGAGAGGGTCTTATTGTTCGTGGGAGACAAGATCGAAATGCTGATGATGATCGTGGTAGGACACAGGAACGGAATCCTCGTGGTAAATCTAAGGGTAGATCGAAGTCTTCAAACAGAGGTAAAACTTGCAACTTCTGCAAGAAGAAAGGGCACATTAAATCTGAGTGCTATAAGCTACAAAATAAGATTAAAAGGGAGGCTGCGAATCAAAAGGGAAAACAACCAGAAAATTCCGGTGAAGCTGATGTTGTAGAAGACTACAGCGATGGTGAACTTCTAGTCGCTTCTGTCAATGATTCTAAAGTAAGCGAGGAGTGGATACTTGATTCAGGCTGCACCTTCCACATGAGTCCCAATCGGGATTGGTTTACAACTTATGAAACAGTATCTGAAGGTGTTGTTTTGATGGGAAATAATGCTTCATGTAAAATCACAGGTGTTGGAACAATTAAAGTTAAGATGTTTGATGGAGTTGTCAGAACACTTAGTGACGTGCGGCATGTTCCAGAATTGAAAAGAAATTTAATTTCGTTGAGTACTCTTGATTCAAAAGGGTACAGATACACAGCTGAAAGTGGGGTTTTAAAGATTTTCAAAGGGTCCCTTGTTGTGATGAAAGGGCAGAGAAAGATTTCCAAGTTATATGTTTTACAGGGTTCTACTATTACTGGTGATGCAGCTGTCGCTTCCTATTCCTTGTCAGATGATGATATTACTAAACTTTGGCATATGCGCCTAGGGCATATGAGTGAGAATGGCATGGCAGAATTAAGCAAAAGAGGACTTCTTAATGGGCAAGGAATTTGCAAACTGAATTTCTGTGAGCACTGTGTTTTTGGGAAGCAAAAGAGAGTTCGATTCACTAGAGGAATCCATAACACGAAGGAAGCATTGGAGTATATTCATTATGATCTGTGAGGGCCATCCAGAGTGCCTTCGAGAGGTGGAGCTAATTATATGCTAACCTTTATTGATGATTTTTCCAGAAAAATTTGGGCGTTCTTCCTGAAGCAGAAAAGCGATGTGTTTTCCACATTTAAGTCTTGGAAAATTATGATTGAAAAACAGACGGGAAAATAGATAAAATACCTCCATACAGGCAATGGCTTAGAGTTCTGTTCTGATGAGTTTAATAGATTGCGCAAGTCAGAAGGGATCATGAGACACTTGACAGTTCGTCATACTCCACAGTAAAACGGCGTTGCAGAACGAATGAACAGAACGATCATGGAGAAGGTTCGATGTATGTTGTCAAATGCCAACTTACCGAAGTCATTTTGGGCAAAAGCAGCCTTTACTGCATGTTTTTTGATCAACCGATCTCCATCCGTTGCCATTGAGAAAAAGACTCCATAAGAGGTATGGTCTGGTAATCCTGCTAATTATTCTGATTTAAAGATTTTTGGGTGTCCTGCGTATGCTCATGTTGATAATGGAAAATTGGAACCGAGATCCATTAAATGCGTTTTTCTTGATTATAAAGCTGGTGTAAAAGGCTATAAGTTATGGTGTCCTGAAAATAGAAAAGTTGTGATTAGCAGAGATGTTGTTTTTGATGAAACTGCTATGCTACCTAACTTATCTCTTAAAGACTCTTCCAATAAAGAAAACCAAAAGCAGGTGGAGCATCAGATTAATACAGAATCAACTCCTCAAGCCTGTACAAAAATTAAGAATAGAGTTGCTTCTTCACCGCAATACTCTATCACCAAAAACAGAACAAGAAGAGAAATTAAACCTCCAAAGAAATATGCCGAGGCTGATCTAGTTGCTTATGCTTTAAATGTGGCTGAAGATATAGATGCGAATCAAGAGCCATTTAATTATTCTGAGGCGATTAGCTGTGAAGACTCAGAAAAGTGGATGTTTGCTATGCAAGAGGAGATGGAATCACTCCACAAAAAACAGAGCATGGGATCTTGTAAAACTTCCTAAAGGTAAAAAGGTTGTTCGTTGTAAATGGGTGTTTAAAAAGAAAGAAGGGACTCCAGGAGTTGAAGAACCCAGATATAAAGCAAGGCTTGTTGCAAAGGGTTACAGTCAAATTCCAGGAGTGGACTTCACAGATGTGTTCTCCCCAGTTGTTAAGCATAGTTCGATTCGAGCTTTGCTTGGTATTGTGGCCATGCATGATTTGGAGCTTGAGCAGTTAGATGTAAAAACTGCATTTCTGCATGGAGAACTTGAGGAGGATATTTACATGCAACAACCAGAGGGTTTTACAGTCTCGGAAAAAGAGGACTATGTTTTCTTGCTGAAAAAGTCCCTTTACGGTTTGAAACAGTCACCAAAACAGTGGTACAAGAGGTTTGATTCCTTTATGACTTCTCATGATTTCAAAAGAAGTAGTTTTGACAGTTGTGTCTACTTTAAGAAAAACAGTGATGGTTCTTTTGTATATCTACTTCTTTATGTTGATGACATGTTGATAGCAACAAAAGATAAAGTAGAGATAAGAAAGGTCAAAGCCCAACTAAGTGAAGAATTTGAGATGAAAGATTTAGGACCAGCAAAGAAGATACTTGGTATGGAGATTCTTAAAGATAGAAAAGCAAGTAAATTGTATCTAAGTCAGAAGGGATACATTGAGAAAGTTCTTTGCAGGTTCAATATGCAGAGTGCTAAGCCTGTTAGTACTCCTTTAGCAGCTCATTTCAGACTTTCATCAGCTTTGTCTCCACAATCAGATGATGAGATTGAGTACATGTCACATGTTCCATACTCTAGTACAGTAGGATCTCTCATGTATGCTATGGTTTGTTCACGTCTAGATTTATCATATGGAGTCAGTGCAGTTAGCAGATACATAGCCAATCCTGGTAAATAACACTGGAAAGCAGTTCAGTGGATTTTAAGATACTTACGAGGTACTACTGATGTTTGCTTACAGTTTGGAAGAACTAGAGATGGAGTCATTGGGTATGTTGATGCTGATTTTGCTGGAGACCTTGATAGAAGAAGATCTCTCGCAGGTTATGTCTTTACAATCGGAGGTTGTGCAATCAGTTGGAAAGCCACTTTGCAAACTACAGTCGCTTTGTCTACCACTGAAGCTAAGTACATGGCGATTACTGAGGCTTGTAAAGAAGCTGTTTGGTTGAAAGGACTCTTTAGTGAACTTAATGAAGACCTTCAAATCAGCACAGTATTTTGTGACAGTCAGAGTGCCATCTTTCTTACAAAAGATCAAATGTTTCATGAGAGAACAAAACACATTAATGTTCGGTATCATTTTGTTCGTGATATTATTACTCGTGGTGATATTATTGTGAGCAAAATTAGTACTCATGAAAATCCTGCAGATATGTTGACTAAGTCACTTCCTATAACCAAGTTTGAGCATTGCTTAGACTTGGTTGGTGTTCATTGTTGAAGTTAAACCCTTAAGGGGTTTTATGGAAGAGGTGGAGAACTTGTTTATTGAAAGTTCGCGATGAAGAACTTGTTCATTGAGAATTTGTGTCAAGGTGGAGATTGTTAGAATTAAGTGACCCAAATTCTTAAATAAAATATGATGGAAAATAAAATAAAAGTAAAATCCATATAGAACTAGACTTCTTTTATTTTATTTTAGAATAAGGCTTTACAAGCCTATAAATAGACATAGTCTATTCCTCTTTTATTGATTCAAATTTTTGACATAGTGAATTTTCTTCTCCTCTGCCCGTGGTTTTTTCCCGAAAGGGTTTCCACGTAAAATTTGTGTGTTCTTTATTTTATTTATTTTATTTTATTTTATTTTTCACTGGCCCAATGATAACTTGCGTAGCTTGGCTTTCAACTGTTGCGAGAACTGCTTGGCTTTAGCAACGGCTTCGACTTTTCGTCCTTGTGAAAATTGTCTCAATGTATTGGAGGAGCTCTTCCTGATGGTCGGGGATCGTGAAGTGGAGGCCGAAGTATAGGCTCCATCATCGACGGTGATGGCAGATGAGGCCAGCTCCACATTGCGGAGGATAATGGTGTCATCGTCTTGGAGATCGAGAGTGACCTCCACGAACTGCTAAGTCCCAGGCGAGGACGTTGAACTAAAGGTGGCGGGAACGGTGTCCGAGGCCCATTGCCTCTGGTGTGTCGAAAAAGAAGCGCCTTTCATTGATCCAATAAGCAATATATACCGTTAATTTAAAGTAAAAAGAAAATTGAGTTGATTGAATATATATAAAGGGAGGGAGAGGAAACGCGAGGGGGATCAGAGAGAAAAGACGAGAACGCGTCAGTTCAGTATAGTTGATACCATATTAATGGGTTCATCTTCAATTTTTTTAAATTTTAATTAAATTAATCTTTTAAGAAAATATTAATTGAATTGTCAAAATTTAACGGACTTCATAAAAATACAAAATATTATTAAAAATTCAAAACATTTTAAAAAGTTGATAAAAACATTTAAAATTTACATTAATATTAAATAAATGTGGAAAAGAAACATTAGTTTAGGAAATAAAATGTTGGAAGAAAGGAGCAGGAGTGGTACTTGGGGAAATGCTTATGGGGCAGGAGAGTTGACGGCAGGGATGGCAAGAGTGAACGATACATGATAGTGGTGAGTTACAGCTTTCACTCTGACCCATTGACCATGGAAAGTTTTCAAGTAGGATGTTATCATATCCACCGTCGTGTTCTGGTCCTCCTACTTTGTACACGTGGGAGGCTGGTCTGCAATTTTCTTGTTTACATATTAGAAACGTTGAATGATATGTTGTAGAAAGGGATGATGCATTTTGTTTTGCCTTCCAATGCCATTGTCATTTTCACCAAAATTGTTTGTTTCTCAAGTTCATACATAAAGTCCAGGCTTTTGTCTTTGGATTGAAGACAATGCCTACTCCGTCTTTACATTTTACTGCCCACTAACTTCGTGTTTCAACATTGCAGATATTGAATATATGTATATCCTTCCAAACAAAGAAACTATATGAATAACTTGTTTCACAAGGCATTGTAATGCGAATGCAATATCCTTCTCATCCACCAAAAAGCTACTAATTCCAACCCTATTGTTCACACTACAAACATCCGATATGCATCCACCTTAACTTAAATTATCTTCAGTGAATGTTAATTTTCATTAATTTCTTTTGTTTAATCACATTAATGGGATAGCTAGCTAGTTCATGGTTTTTCTTCTTTTCTGAAGTTATGGCTATTGTTTTTTAAATGATTATATATACAATGGAGTTCACCCAAACTATAAATGAAAAATGAAAGAATAAATTCCAAACTATAAATGAAAAATGAAAGAATAAATTATACTCTCACTTTTCAGAATTTCAACAATATATTATTGGAGCATTGAAGTTTACAGGATAGAATGAAATAGAAAGCTTCGTCATATATAAGGACGTGGTTAGGGAGATAGACTGGGACCTCCTCCTCCTCTTCATATTATTTTTAAAAATTTTCTAACATTTGGTATTTTATAAGCTGTGTTGATTACGTGGATGATATCTAATCTTAGGAAAACATATTTTGGAGATTGGATCAAATCGGGTCACCCTATTAATCTCTTGAATCGTAGATATTAGATTGAATTAAAACACTGATTGCTTAGCTACCAAGAGTCTATTTTTTTTTGAAAATCAACTGGACTTTCATAAATAGATAAATAATAAAAAAATACAAAAATGGGTTTTAGCCGGATTGGGCTTACAACAAAAAAGAAAGAAACAAAATCAAAAGCAGTAACAGAGAAGGCTAAGCCTGAGTATTCTTAACCTTAAGGGTGCGTTTGGTTCGCTGTATTGGATTAGAGGTGTATTGGATTAGAGATGTATTGGATTAGAGGTGTATTGGATTAGAGGTGTAATAGCAAATCAACTGTTTGGTTGAATGTAATGGAATAGAGGCGTAATAGTAATCTTGTGTTTGGTCGAATGGAATAGAGGTGTAATAGCATAATGGAAAAAACTAAAATGACTAGAATACCCTTAGCATAAATTTGTTTTGGTAAATGATTATTGTTATTGTTATTTAAATTATAATAAGATTATTATTATCAATAATAAATAATTTAATCATATTTAAACATAATTATTATTAAATATATTTTAATTAAAATATATAATTTAATAAAATTCTTAATAATTAATATTCTTATATTAATTTACTGAAATCATAATATATGATACTGTAAAATATAAATTAACATAATTATTATTAAATATATTTTAATTAAAATATATAATTTAATAAAATTCTTAATAATTAATATTCTTATATTAATTTACTGAAATCATAATATATGATACTGTAAAATATAAATTAACATAATTATTATTAAATATATTTTAATTAAAATATATAATTTAATAAAATTCTTAATAATTAATATTCTTATATTAATTTACTGAAATCATAATATATGATACTGTAAAATATAAATTAACATAATAATTATTAAATATATAACTTGAAAATTATATTCTGCATAAACATAATTAACTTATACTAAGAAAAAGTTAGATGAAAATGAAATTGTACATCATAATCCATATGTTCAAAAGTTTTACAACATCAAAAAGTTTGAACATTGATATTTAATGGTAAGAAAAAAATTTTAATTGTTATGCCATGTTTTATTTATATTTTCAATTTAAATGTATAGTTTTATATTAATATTATATAATCAAAATGATTTTAATTATATTTCAATTAAAAATATTAAATAATGATTTTAATTATATTTTAATATACCTTAAATAACATAAATAAAATTTTTATTTCAGCTTAAAGTTAGCACAATTTATTTTAATAATGATTAAATTTGAACGAGATCTTTGAAAGTATCAAAACCGTTATATTTTTATCATAATTGATATTAATACAAGAATTGGTACTAAAGTTTGATGTCCTTTTTAAATTATAACGAAGAATTGGTACACCATTATCTTTAAGTATCAAAATATTTATCAAATACAAATAATAGATTAAAAAAAGAAAAAACACAAGTACCAAATTATATATTGCTCCTTTTTATAACAACATTTTGTCCATGAATTTCCTTTTTAATACAAGAATTGGTATCAACCTTTGTGCCCATAGATGTACTTAGGGAAGTAGACTTTGGAATCAGCCTTTGTGCCTCCAATGCCTCGCGTGCCGCTTGCTCTTTGGCTCTTTTTGCTCTTTCCAATACCTTTTCCTGTGTGCATGAATTAAAGGGGATGTCATATTTTAATAAATCATCAAAATGGAGTAGTAAAATGCAGCAAATTTGCAGATGAACGATTTCAATTCCAACAAAAGAAGAAAAGATCCTGATGGCCAATTTGTTATTGCATTTACTCAGAAAATAATGGTACATCCCTATGTAAACCGACACAGGTCAGTTTCAAAAATGCTGTAGTAGAAGTAAAGTTGAATTCTAGCTTGAGCCTCCAATAACTAACTAGAAGTGGAATTCAGATAATACAACTTGCTAGAATTTAAGTTGGTGTGAAACTATGGCCATGCAGTTCATGATGAGGTTAAGGGAGAGGGTTGGTTACTGGAAATGCCATTGATACAGTATATTTGAAAACCTGAACGCCATAAATTTCCTCAAAAGAAAGAAAAGGGGTCTCTTACATTAACTCTTCCTATTGTAAATGAAGCAAAAATAATACCAGCATCAAAAGAAGGCATTTAAAACAAATGATGACTGCAATTTCGTAAGGCTCCCAAGAACAGATGTCAAGAAAAGAAAAGAAAACCTTTAGCTCCTCCCATTTAAATACCTTCAAATTATTGTTATTTTTCCAGTAAGGTTTGGTTTGTAAGCAATAGAACCAATCACTTTGGGCACCATAACATTAGGATTCAGAAACACACGTAATGGCCAAGCAGAACAGAAGTGTATTAAAGCCAAATTTAAAATTCATAAAACTCTCCACTGGTGGCGTTTGTGCATTACCAAATAAGCTATTCCAAGAGCTATGAAATAAACCCAGCAAAAGTGAACACCCCCCTCCCCCCCCAAAAAAAAGAAAGGGCCATGACATGAATCATGAATTTATCAAGGATTAGATTCAAGAACAAAATCTGGTTACCTGGAAATCCTGCACTTGCTTTTGTTGCTCAGCCTGCAACCTTCCAACAACACTCAAAAATTCCCCAATTGTGGACTCGATTCTCTCATTCAATGCTTCGGCTACAGCCTTCCTTAAGAAAAAAGCATCCAGCACATTCCTGCTTCCATTATCACCTGCAATACTAAGTATCCCACTCAGTTTCACATAAAAAGGAAGAAAAAAAACACACAGCTACAATGTATTATGGGGTTGGGTTCATTCCTTCTTCTCAAGAAACACTCAATTTAACCTTAATCCCACAGGTGCACACAATTGTAACCATGTTTATACTATTAGGTATTGTCAATACTTATTTTCCAGCAAGATAAAATCCCTGCTTCATTACTCCAACTATAACCAGCTTAATGATGCTATCTTGATGAGCTCTTCTAGCATTTCGACTATCTTAATGAGCTCATTAATATTATCATGTTGTAAATAGAAAAAAAATTAGGGATTTATTCATGTATAAATACACCCTCTACTGTATATTTCCACTACAAACATACACAGAGAAATTCTCGATTAAAATCAAAGTTCATGAAGCAAACACAAAATAAACCCAGAATAGTTGGATTTTTGAATCTCAGAAGCCACTTGGCAGTGATGGATTTGAACACCAAATAAAAAGAAAAAGGAATTAACACCAAGAAACCGAAAGGAACCAGACCTGAAAAAATGAACACAAAGATTCATACCTCACGCCGAGACTGAGAGAAAAAATGAAGCAGTGGCTTTCAAACGTGCTGCAACAAATGAAAGGGAAAAAATGATCGAGAGAGAGAGAATCGGTAAAGGCAGACGAGGAGAAATGATGAGGACAGAAAAAGGAGAGGGTCGGGTAGGGAGGGAGGGTAAAACAGAGACTTGGAAAGGGAAGCCGGACGTAATGGGTAATCCTCGATTTGGGAAGGGAATAGAAAAGCAGAGAATTTGGGGATTAGGTCGGTATTGTAATACGCGCGTAATACCTATTACAGCGAACCAAACGCCGGAATAGGTCGGCAATGTAATAGGCGCGTAATTGGGGCGTAATGGATTACCTATTACACTGAACCAAACACACTGTAAGAATTCAAAATTTAAAAAATTAAAAAAATAAAAAAATAAAATTAAAAACTGATCTTCAGTCCAGTCAATCAACACAGCTGGACATCACTAGCCTTTGTCCTTTCAAATCCACCGTCCAGCCTTTATGATAGCATTTTCCAATGAGATCTTATAATATCTGCTATCAATATCTTTTAACATCTCCTTGAATCTTCTTCGTCTGACTCCTTTGATCTCCATCTTTCTCTTTTCTGAGTAGTATCCCCTAGATGCAGTCCCAACAATTGCTCTTCTTCTTTCCTCGGAATTTTTTTTTTTCAAAAACTGGGTAATCCTGAATCTCCTTCATCTTGTGCTCTTGGCCTCCGTCGCTCCCTCTCCTGATGGATACTCCTTGGATGCAACCCCAGCAGGTAATGTCCTTCTCCTCTTCTCATCGCTTCTTTAGCAACCAGATGGGCATTCTCATTTTCTGTTTTAGGAATAAAATGAAAACCAATATTCTGAAAGAAAACTTTTTTGCTATTGATATCTATGATTATCGCCCCTATTATCGATTTATCTTGGTTTGTGGTCTGATATTTCTTGATCAATGTTCTTGAGTCTCCTTTTATATCCAGATTATATAATCTCATTGTAATCCCTAACTGAATCGCTGTAAACCTGCATATGCCTCCACTGCAAACGGCGATGAAATGTTAGAGTGAATAACTGACTTAGAGGCCACGATATCCCCCTCCGTATCGCAGACAACCAAACCTAAAGAAGATCTCGAAGTTCTCTTGTCAAAAGCCGTATCAAAATAAATTGTCATCCTCATGTTTCTTTCCATCTGCTTATGTCCTCTGTCAATGCTGGTAAGAATTCGTTTTTCCTCCGCTCCGTTTAATTCTGCTATGAAACTGATGACTTGTTTAGAGATATCCCTACCTGTTGTATTCTTTCTCTCATAGATAAATTTATTTCTATGGTTCCAGATTGACCATAACCCACAGCAAAAAAGGTGACACTGATCGTTATTCCCCTGCCTGAAAACCCAGATAAGCCACTCCCACAAGCTTTTGAGTATTGTTATTGGATACCAATTCAAGATCTAAACTTGACCATACTTTTATTGTTGTAGCACAGTACCTGAAAACGTGGTTGCTATCTTCAGCGGAGGTGTGACATCGGGGACAAAAAGTTTCCACTGTGACTTTTTTACTCTTTAGATTAAATAGAGTAGGAATATAATTCCAAGAAATTTTCCCAATTGTAATTTTAATTTTTGAGGGATTTGTAAATTCCATAATTTTCTGTAGAAGTTTCTATTCTCGGTCTGTATAAAATTATTACTAGAACCTGAATTAGTCTCTTGTAATAGTTTATAGGCACTTCTGACGGAATACTCTCTTGACGGTTCTCCTCTCCATACTTGAAAGTCCTCGTAGATTGTCTTTGCCAAGGAATCTGCAAAATTTTTTTTGCAGTATCCTCATTAAAGGTGCTTAAAACTAAATCTGTATTCCATTTTCGATTATTAGCATCAATCAAAACTGATATTAACTTAATATTCTCATTGACATTTTCATTCTGCAATCTATCATTTTCAGCTCCCAAAATCCACAAGTCATCCCAAACAGAGATGCGATTCCCTGCTCCTATTCTCCAGCAAAGTGCTTTCTCCAAAATCCCTTTAGCTGCCCAGACACTCTTCTAGGTAAGCGAAGGTAAATTCCCCAAATGAGCATTGATAAAATTTGAATTTGGATAATATTTTTCTTTTAAAACACGACTTAGTAAAGAATTAGGGAAATTGACAAGACGCTAACCTTGTTTTGCTAATAACGCTGTTAAATTTTTCGAGATTACGAAAGCCTAAACCACCATCTTCTTTCAAAGAGCATAAATTTTTCCACGTGCACCACTGAATGCCTTTTTTATCTCGATTTTTCTGCCGCCAATATCTTGCCATAATGCCTTCTAATTCAACACATAGAGACTTAGGAATTAGGGAACATGCCATCGTATAGGTTGGAATAGCTTGAAGAATAGCTTTTATAAACACCTCTTTCCCCCCTTGAGATAGATGCCTTACACTCTAGTTATCAATCCGTTGTTTCATTCTGTCCTTTAGGGTCTGAAAAGACATTTTCTTCTTTCTTCCCATCATATTAGGCAGACCTGGATACCTTTCCAGGTTATTAGAACTACGCACTCCAAGAACCCTAGATATAACTACTTTATCCCCTCGTGTATTAGTGCTAAAGAATACTGTAGATTTGTCATAGTTAACACACTGTCTGGAACAATTCTCGTATTCGATTAGAATCTGTTTAAGTGAGCAAGCTCCTCTCTTTGTAGCTTCCCCAAATAAAATACTGCCATCTGTAAATAACAAGTGAGAAACTTGTGGGACACTTCTACTTGCTTTAACCCCTCTAAGTGCGCTCCTTTGCATAGCGAGTCTCATAAGACTGGAAAGACCACAAATTAAAAATAGGAATGGACTCAAAGGGTCACCCTGTCTTACTCCCCTTGTGGGTTGAAAATTCTCTCCAATATGACCATTGAAAACTACCGAATATGCAACTGTGGAAACACATTTCATTAGAGACTCAATCCACCTTGAATCAAATCCCATGTGCTTTATAATTGTTGTGATAAAATTCTATTCAACTCTATCATAAGCTTTACTCATATCCAATTTTATTGCTATAAATCCCTTTTTCCCGTCTTCTGTTTTAAAGTATGTAGGATTTCATAAGCCAGCAACATATTATCGGAAATTAACCTCCCCAGTACAAAAGCGCTTTATGCTAGGTCAATACATTTATCAATGACTACACAAAGACGACTCGTAATGACCTTAGCTATCAACTTATAAATCACCTTGCATGGACTTATAGGGTGGAAATAGGAAATATTTGAAGGGTTTTGAATTTTTGGGATCAAAACTATATTAGTCTTATTAATTAAACTAATATTCATACCTCCATTTAGGTGTTGTAGGAAAAATGAAGACACATCTTCCCCTACAATTGACCAGCACTTCTGATAAAATAAAGCCGAAAATCCATCTTCTCTTGGTGCTTTTGTTGGGCCCAATTCTGATAAGGCCAATTGACTTTCTTCTTTTGTGTATCTTGCTATCAATTGAGAATTATCCTCTTCAAAAATACAGCGATTAATTCCTGTCAGCAGATGTTCATAATTTCCCCTCCTCCTAGTTGAAAACAGATTTTGAAAATAAGATCTAGCTATTCCTTCCATCTCATTGATCTCTTCTGTTTCTTTACCATCTTCAAATTGCAATTTTTGAAAAAGGCTCCTTCTTTGTCTTTGAGTCGCCTGTTTATGAAAAAAGCAATATTCTTATCCCCAAATTGTAACCAATTAACTCGAGCCCTTTGTTCCCAATATCGTTCATCCTTGTCAATCTCAAAATTTAGTTGAGTCTTCGTATCAGTTCTGCTAGATTTTCATCATCTTTGTTAGATTTCATCAACTTGACCAATCTCGAAGTTAACCTCTCTTTTTTATATCTTTTTTTTGTGCCTAATTTGATTGACCCATCTATCCAAACCTTTTCTTACTTTTTCCAATTTTTGTAGCAAGTCTCCATTTGAATTGTCTCATATGTATCTTACCTCCTCAACAAAAGATTCCTCTAACAGCCACCAAGCTTCGAATTTGAAACTCCCTTTAGGTAGCTCATTAACATTTTTTTCGTCGTGATAAGAAGTGGACAATGATCTTAAAAAGAATGTGGAAAGTGTTGAATCATTGCTTCTGGAAATATAGAAAGCCAATCCTCATTAGTAACTCCTCTATCCAGCCTTTCTTGAATGTTTGTTTCTGGTAAATTACCTCTTTCCCAAGTAAACCAATTCCCCGTATAACTCACATCCATTAGGTGACAATCTGTTAGCACTGATCGAAATGTATCCATGCGTCTCTCCTCTCTAGGCAATCCCTTTATCATTTGTAGCCATGCATAATTCCATTAAAACCCCCACAAACTAACCATGAAAGCTTCTTAGCCTTACTCAAATTTATCAACAGATCCCATGATGCGTTTCTATCTTATGTATTAGGAGAGCCATAAAACTCAGTAAATCTCCACCTTTTACCTTTATCAGTATCTTCGATGATTACATCAATATGCCTTTTTGAAAAGCTTCGAAGAATAATTATAGTATCATCATTCCATGCCAAACATAATCCTCCTCTTGAACCATTTGAATCAACTTCAATACCATTTTGAAATCCACAACTTCTATGTATTATTTCCATCTGATTTTTAAGTGTCTTTATCTCCATGAATAAAACAATTTGGGGATTATATAACTTCAAGGAATGCCGAAGTCGACGTACCATCCGTGGATTCCCCAAGCCATGAACATTTCAACTTAAGATGTTCATTTTCCCCGGCTTGCCTTTTTGCAGCCGCTGATCCTAAGAAATTGTTATTCACCATTTCTCTACCCTTCATCATCAGATTATTAGAATCAGTATTGACGATATAGACTTCAATTTCTCCTCTTTGCCGCTTTTTCCCCTCTTCACCTATAAGAATCCCTTCTTCAGCATCATGATCCATTGAAATTTGGTTTTCTTCTAATGGTTTCTTACCATCCCTTTTAGAAGTAGACGTGATTCTTTCTAAGCAAAATCCCAAAAACGGGTCAATCTGCACCTTTTCAGAATTATTCATCACGCCCCATGTTTTCCCTTCAGATGTCCTATTCCCGTCAAAATATCCGCCCCTTCTTCCTCGCGTAACCCAATACTACTTTGTGCACGTGCTTTTCTAGATTATGCTCTTAAAGAAAGTTCCTATCCCATTTCAGTAATCTCCATACCTAATGCCATTTTTACCTCACAAAAAGAATCGTTATGTCCCAAACGACCACAATAAAAGCAAAAAATGATAATCTTTCATATTTGAATCTGACATGATTTATTTCATAGAACATAATCTGGTTTTTCCTTTTCAAAGGAGACCGTACATCCAATTAGAATTTGACACGTAAAAAAATTTTGGTATCCTTTCTCCATGTTAGCACCATCATACTCCAAGAATAAACCTATGAATTCACCAAGTTACTTTGCAAAGCCTCAGAATAGTATCCTGCATCTGAACCCAAAAAGGCGAAAAAATTAGAGGGACTAATGATGGATCTTCCCCCCACTATAACGAATGCAATAATAATAAATAATTATTAAAAGAACATGGAGAACCCTTGAGAACCCTTCCATATCCGTACTGTGAAAGAACTGAAACAGTAATCTTTTTTTCCTAAGGTCCAAAATTTGAACACCTCTGACCGGATGCCACAGATATGCCATAGTACTTTTCATAGCCGCAAAATTAATAACACTAGCTGTTAAAAAATAGCCCGCCAGACTATAATCCCCTTCTTCTTTCACGGGACTTGGTAAAGATGGAATTTGTATAATCTCGTCTTCCTCTTCATTAATAGATAAGCCAGAAAATTTGGTCTCCATAAATATTGATTCAATTGCACATGATGAGAATGAATAATTGAAGAAATTCCAGTAGTTAATAGACAAGCCGCCGCCACAAAAAAACAAAAAACCTAAACTCTGCCAGAGAAGACAGAAAGAAACTTGCTTGGGTAACAGACTTTTTCTATCGCCAAGAGTCCATATTGACCTTGTACTTTATTATTATACTGTATTCAACTAGTTAATATGTTGTTTTATATGGGTTGATATAGATCTTTCTATGTAAGTAAGTCTTGAAATATTTTATATAATTGAGAAATTTGTATAAGTTACTATACAGAGAGAATTGAGCAGTTAATCTATCTTTGTGAGAATTTTATTGGATTAGCACATTTTAACAGTAAAACCTTTGTGTTTGGTGGTTTTACTTGTTGAACTCACAAGAGGTGAAGTTAGTAATGAGAGTATCATTCTTCAAGGTGCAAAGGTGAGTATATTGTCATGGGTGTGTGACAGATTGTCATCACTTCTTGTAATTATTAAAGAGAGTGAATATTTCTTATTGAGCTAGACTCTGTAGGCATAGGAAAACTAAACTGCATAAACAACTTCCTTGTGTTCTATTTGTTTGTTGTTTTCCAATCAGTGGTGAAGGAGTGCCCACTCCCTTGTCACTTCTTCATACACTTGATTTGCTTCTAAGCAACTGTTTCGAGCAAACGCAAGTCTTGAGATCATGTAGTCGATGCTAAAAGTTGTTTGTTGGAGCTCTAAAAGGTATAGGGGTGTAAGGGCAAGGAATATACATGGGTATTTTCCCCATTTTTTTTTTGCAATATTGGTGAGGATGGTTTGTCAAAAACAATATATTGGTTTGGATGGGTTTTTACATTGATTGAACTTGTATGAAATTGATATATGATAAAAAATTTAATCATTACTTCATACAAATAAAGACATATGCATGGGCTTTTAAAAGATTATTTTTACATAGGTTTAATAATGCTAAATGTTTAAATTTTTTTAATACAAATATACTTAAATTATAGTTAGATTATGGTACACCCACCATGGATTAAAAAATATGTAATAAATTTATAAAAAAATAATATAAAAATTAAATATGATTTTAGTTGAATTGGTAAAGTTGTAGTGAAACTCATGGTCCTCATTTTAAGTACGAAAATTTTTAGATTTATCAAAATTTGATCATTAGTAAAAGGAATAAGCTTTTTATAATTACAAAACTGAATTGGAACTTAGTTGAGGGTGCCATCATATATAGTATAGAAATTTTGAATATAATTAAAATTTATTGAAATTTTTATGACTTTCTAATAGTCAATCAAATTAATTAAAACTATATAATATCATGACATGACATGATTGAAAATAAAATTATGAAATAAATATATTTATAAAGAAAAACTAATGTAATTAACAAATTAGACTTTAAATGAATGGTAAAATACAAATATTAAAAATTATAACTACTTGAGTTCAAATTATATACTTAAATTCATATAAATTATATAAAATAATATAATTACTTTATAAAGTAGAGGTGTGCATGGGCCGGGTCGGGCCTAGATAAAATTTTAGGCCCAGGCCAGGCTCGACCTGAAATAAATTTGTTAAGCTTGAGCCCGACCTGGCCCGACCCATATTAAATTTTTTTTAGCTTATTTCATTAAATAAAAAATTTTAAAATATAATAAATCAAATACATTTAAAACAAATATTAAAACAAGAAACAAATAAAAAATGATACTAAAACAATTCTTAAAACAACACACAAATTGAAAATATAATAAAAAGTGATTATATTAAAATTGAAAATAAAATGTAAATATGATAAAAAATATATATATTTAGTATATAATTCGGGCTGGGCTGGGCCAAGGTCAAAAAAGTTTTACCTGAGCCCGACCTGTTCTCTAAACGGGCCTCCTTTTTTTACCCAAATTCATATCTTGGGTCTATATTTTTACCCGAACCTCTCATTTTTTGGGCGGGCCTTCAGGCCGGGCCGGCCCATGCACACCTCTATTATAGAGTAAACACCCAACTAAATTGGATCCACCAGTACTGCAAATCTCAACTCAAATGGCCACCAACTTCATTTTTTAGAATTTGATTGCCCATATTTGTCTTTGTGGTGTTTGTGCAGGGATTTGTTTCCTCATTATATTGAATATATAATTGATTTGGTTCTAATAAACTAGAGGTGTGAATGGGTCGAGCTACCCGGCCCGGCCCGAAGGCCCGCCTGAAAAATAGGAGAGTTTGGGTAAAAATATAGGCCTGAAATATGGGTTTTGGCACAAAAATGAGGCCCGTTTAGAAAATGGGCCAGGCTCGGGTAAAATTTTTTTGGCCCAGGCCCGGCCCGGCCCGAATTATATAATAAATATATATATTTTTAATTATATTTATATTTTAATTTTAATTTTAATATAATCAATTTTTATTATATATTTTCAATTTGTGTATTGTTTTAAGAATTGTTTTAATATATTTTTTATTTGTTTCTTGTTTTAATATTTGTTTTAAATGTATTTGATTATTTAATATATTTTAAAATTTTTTATTTAATAAAATAAGTTAAAAAAATTTAATATGGGCCGGGCCAGGTCGGGCTCGGGCTTAACAATTTTATTTCGGGCCTGGCTTGAGCAAATTTTTAGGCCCATATTTTGAGCCAGGCTTGGATAAATTTTTAGGCCCATATTTCGGGCCGGGCCGGACCCGGGCCTAAAAATGGGCCTAAAAATGGGCCTAAAATTTTTTATGGGTCCAGCCCTAACCCGACCCGGCCCGACCCATGCACACCTCAAAAATAAACCCCAAATCTCAATATAATTCAGAAGCTGAAGTCAAAAGTCATTGGCCAAAAGATTTAATAAAGAAAAAAGGCTGGAAAATATAGACATGAAGCAACTCAAATGGTAGAGCTAGCCGTAATAAGTTCATATTGAGTGACTATAACATTGAGTTTTCATCCTTGAATTGCTACGTAAAATGAGCGCACCAAGTCCAGTTTGAAACCATATACGCAGCTAATTACACGATATCTTGAGTAGTTACGAATTTTTGCTACTCAAAGTTTTCATAGTTTTATTTTTAATAAAAAAATTTATAAACAATTATAAAACAAATATATAAAGAGATGGATAATTAAAAAAAATTTATCTGTCAAAATTTCTATGGTTCTATTTTAGAAAATAAATAAAAAAAATAAAGATTACACATTTTTCACCATAAGACATTCCTTGAGTCTTTAACCCTCATCGTTTTATCTTCTCCTCGTCATGGATTCCTTTTAAAAAATTATATTCAAATTCTATTTTCTTTTCCGGCTCACAAGAATTATATGAATTAAAAAAACAGTTTTACGTGGAGATAATAGTTTACAGTCTATTTCCTAAAAACCATAACATTGACAAAAATAACAATTATATAACAAATATATAATATCGCATTCATTCCCATATATAACTAAAAAATATGAATAATATCTAAAAAATGTCACTTTATATGTAATCAAATCATTCAAGATTAAGAGAAATCTATTTTACTTACCTGTTTATACTTACATAAAGAGTACAACCTAACTCATGATAACGACAAATATGTTTAAGGGAAAAAACAGAGTTTTAATTTTTTTTCCAAAGCTAGATCTTAGTTGTGATATCTAAAGTAATAAACAGTTAATTAAAATTGTACCTTTTCGATTAGTCTAGGATGAACACTTTGACCGAGTAGTCTTCCTCGCTATCTTCAAGCTCACGTCTGCCGAGTTTGTGCTCACTTAGAATCAAGATTTTTTTTTACAGAATTACCAATGGAGTAATTTCATAATTTCTCATAACTTTTTGGTCAAGTTATAACTAGAACAAATATATCTAAAAACTTTTTAAAATAATTTCTTCAAAGAATTTTTTTAAAACAATTTCTTTTTAAAAAAAAATTTATCTACAACTTTCTATTGAATTCATCTGTGTGAAAAATAACGACACAAGACTCTTTTTTATAAAAGGAGAGCTTAAAGAGTTTAACTATGATTAAACTTAATCAATTTAATATTAAATTAAGATAATACTTATTAAGATAAATATTAGATTAAATTTAAAATTAAATTTATTAAATTAATAGAATATTTATCTACAAGATAAATATTAAATTAAAGATAACCATTTTAATATTAAATTAATAAAATACTATTAATATAAGTATTAAATTTAATTTAATATTAAACCTATTAAAATAATATTATTTTTTTAATAGTTAATCGAAATCAAATTATCTAGTAGAGTCCTAATAGAAGTGTAATTCCTCCTCTCTCTACTCAACCGTTGAAGGACCATCCGCCAGCCATCGGAATGTCATCGCCGCCGCCGCCGCTGGCACCGTCGTGTCTAATGGTGCCATCACAAGTGCAACACTCTAACGACACCCCGAGTCGATCCAATCTAGACCGATGATAGCCTAACCGGTCTGATCCGATCCTGCCATCGGTTGGACTATCTGCTCAATTTCACATACCAGGTCCGATTCGACTTTTAACGCCCCGAATTTGGGCCTAGAAGGAATGAGCCTTAAGCGTGGGAACACATAAAAGTTTATGTGTGCGGGAAATATCACAAACTGCATGTTGGCTTTAATGGCTAAGTATTTGGCATATTTGGGAGTGTTGGAGAAGTCTTGGATTTAAACTTGAGTTTTAGCTAAATTTTTTATTTAAGTGAATAAACCCTTTTAAGTAAGTCCTGGCGATCGTGAATTCTTAGTACTCTACGTGATCAGGTGTGTAACCGTATGCTATATTTGATGATCGGCTGAAAAGCCTAAAGCATGTGTATTTGTATGCGGTATTCGATAATCTTTTGAAAGGTGAAAGTATGTGTTGTTTACACTGCTATGACTATAGATCGATGAAATGCCGAAAAGCCAAAAATATGGCGTATGATGCCACATAGGCGTGCGATCGCACGTATGGTGAATCGAGCCCATGGATATGGGTGTTAGATTGTAGAGGCCACCATGAATGCTCTTGTGGTCTTGGGCTGTTCTGGGCCTCGTTAGGCTAAACGGGTCGTGTGGGCCCAATAGACTCATGGGCCCCACATAGATAAATGTATGTGATGTGGTAAGTGTTGTCTAGATTGTAATGTTCACATAGCTATGGCTGTTTCTAGGCTAAATGGGCCACACGAGTGTGTGAGCCCATTTGGGCCGAAAATGGGCCTTAGGCCCATTTACACCATTATGTCTGTTTAGGTTACTTAAGTCGCTCGAGGCGACAGTGGACCATCTGTTGGGTTGTTTAAGACCCCGGTTTGTAAAATTATCAAAATATCCCCGGTTTGTAAAATTACCTAAATACCCCCAATTTGTAAAATTATCGAAATACTCCCGATTTTTAAAATTATCAAAATACCCCCAGTTTGTAAAATTATCAAAGTACCCCTAGTTTGTAAAATTATTAAAATACCCCTGATTTGTAAAATTATCGAAATATTGTTGTAGTGTAAAATTATCAAAATACCCTTGTAGGGTAAAATGATTGTTTTGCCCTTGTGGGTAAGTGAATGACTTAGACTATGAATTTGACCGATTTGACTGTGATCGTATGACTATGTTTTAACTGACTTGACGGTGGTTGTACGACTGATATGCTTTAATATATGTTTAAATGATTGTTACTGAGCACGACCATTTTACATACATTTGTGATGATTGAGCATGACATACACGACATATTGCATGGGGTTGGGACATTGATACAGAGGAAGTTTTGATAGGATCGGACGGGCCGTACAAGATGACTGTGGATCCAGTATTGATCTGTTAAGGTCGCACGGGTCGCACGAGACGACTGTGGACCAATGGACGGCTTAGTGCTGCTTAATCTAATTAAGGCTCTCTGCCAACCTAAATATGGCTCAGTGCTATGTTGATTATGGTTTTGTGCAAATCGTATTTACCAGTGGCTATGTGCCTATCATATTTATTGATGACTCTGTGTCAATCATATTTACTCATGATTGTGTGTCGATTATATTACCATCGCTGATGGCTATGTGCCGAATTTATTATAGTTACCGATGGCTTTGTGCCAATTATAATACCACTACTAAAGGCTTAAAACAGTATATATACTAGCAGCTTTACTGCGATTTTGGTTAGTGCTGTAACCGGTGCTAACATTGTAAGTGTAGGGATGGCGTGGGTGAGTTATTCCTCACAGGTAGTGCAGGGTTGGACGGAGGCAAGTGTAGGGTTGGATGGGATTGCATGCATCCATGCATTCACACATTCTGTTTTGTTACTGAGATGGGCTAGGCCCAATTGATTCTGTTATGGGTTGTGACCCAAATGATATTGTAATGGGCTTTGGCCCACTTATACTCTAAACTGGGCTGTACTGTTACTGTTATAGGGCTCTGGCCCAGACTGTTTATGTTTCTGTATACTGACTATTACTCTAGTAAGGGGATTACACACTGAGTTTACGTAAACTCACCCCCTTTATTAACCATGCAGGTAATCCCCAGCGATAGGTAGATTGGTGCTGGGAGGACTTGGAGGTGGCTACGCTACGAACAACTTTAAATTTTCATATTACTTTTACATTACTTAAGTTACTTTCTTTTTGGGTTTTTTTGATGTAATAAGGTATTTTCTCTAATTTTCTGGGAGGACTCGGAGGTGGCTACACTATGAACAACTTTAAATTTTCGTATTACTTTTACATTACTTAAGTTACTTTCTTTTTGGGTTTTTTTGATGTAATAAGGCCTTTTCTCTAATTTTCTAACTTTTAATTTGGGGGTTTTTAACTATTATGATTTATTTCTATTAAAGGTAAAGCGTGGTTTTCCAAAATGATATCTATTTTCAAAACATCACGTTTCCACAACATTGTTGAAATGTTTCCGCAACAAACATGTTTTTAAAAGTAAGGCTGGTTTAAAATGGTTAACAAATAATTGAGTTGACTTTAGAATTGAACAAAAGGGCTTTTATCTTCAAGTGAGATTCCTTAATAAGACAAAGTTTTCGAAAAAAATTTTAATGTGACACGCCAGATTCGACCATAACGTTTAGGCCCGGTTTGGGGTGTTACACGACCAGTTTTGGGTTTTGATCTCAGTTTTGAGTTCTCAGGCCTAATTTTCGACCTCGGGTCCAATTTTCAAGTTGGATTACCCATTGGGCCAATTATCTGACTTGAAAATTAATTTTCAAAAATATCATATTAATTTTAATTAATTTGATTAATTTAATTTTACTTGATCAAAATTAATTTTCCTATAAATCACTTAGATTTTCCAAAATAATTTTTTAAGAAAAATTTTTAATCAAATTCTTTAGTTAAACAATTCTCACGACCGCCTAATTTAACTTCACGTTGAACAAATCGACTCAATCAAATTATTTCGACAGACGTAGAATTTTATTCTAATTCAAATGCAGTTCAATCGAGCTTTTGTTAAGCTAGAGAAGGGACCAATTAGACATATACAATTAAGCTCGAGTAATTAAAATTCTGTCCAGAAGCATCATTCCAATAATTCGCAATTTACTTAATTATGGAGCTAGTCCACAAGAAGTACATGATTGAAAACTCTTTATTGTACTCTTTATGGAAGCAATTCATCTAACTACTTTGTTCAATGATCTCGTAATATGTGTTTTACCCTCATATGATGTCCTTCATTCCTTTAAGTTAAATTCGTCCACTCAATACAATCTTATTTTATCTCATTGCCACCATTGTGTCTTCTTAATGATTTATTTGATCATTGTCAACAAATAATTGTGATAAATTGCTCATTCGAGAACAAGTAACCAGTGGTCATGTTTCATATTTATCAATCTACACAATATCAATGAGAGGATATCGTTAACTCTTTAATCGAGCTATGAATTTCATTGTTGCTAGTAAAGTCATGTCATACACAAGTCATGTACCCAACATGTACGTTCGAGTTGATCGCCACAATCATCTCTTTCCTCCATCGTTGACTATGACTGTGTCCTAGCCGCCCATCATACATCCCCTCTACTTGAGTCAACGGTTGCGAGGATGACCTACCTCGGTAGAACAACAATGATAAGGGTGTTTGAGACACTATCGGCAGATGATTATATGGTGTCGCAAGGACCAATTACGGATTTATGATGGGAATTTTCAGGAAAATCGGATGCGTCGGTATTGTTGGCGGGATCAAAATGTAACATGATACGATGGGTGGCGGTCGGGCAAAATATATCTCTAGAAAAGGTGTTGATACGAGGAATGATTGCACGTGCTGTGGTGCTTGTGTAAAATAAATTGGTGTTAAATGTGTTGATGCGGAGAATGATTGTACATGATGTGGTGCTTGTGTAAAATAAACCAGAGTTGAAGGTGTTTATGTAAGGAATGAGTGTGTGTACTCTAATGTTTGTGTTTAATAAACTAGGTTAGAACAAAAAAAATAATCATATTGATCGAGAGATTGCACGAAAATCGGGTCCTCCAATGTAGATAGAGCATATGTTGACCCCCCACGGCATCTTCTTCCGACCTAGGATTAATGGGCCCACGTCTTGGCCTCCTACGGAGATGTTGCCTACTCCTTTCTAAAGCTAGCAATAGATACAACTTGTTCTTACGCCTAAGCTAATCCATGTAATCCGGAGATGTCGCCAACACAGGTGCGAGAAATGGTTCATGCTATAACAACCCAATTTTTAATGGTGCCGGAGACAATGATCCGAGATCACTAAATTCGACGAGTGAGTTTGAAACTTTTATTATTATTTAATAATTATGAGTCAAGTGTGATTTTAGAAATATTCTTAAATTAGTGAATTTTCTGATTTAAATGAATTATTAGGTTAATTAGTCTCAAAAACGAGGTATTGAGACCTTGATTTTATAAACTAAGCCGTAAATAAATATTTACGGAGTGTCAATAAGTTGGTATTAAATTTTCGTTAGAAAATTTTAACATTTTGATAGTTAATTAAATAAAAAGTACTAGATTGCAAAAGGTGCAAAACTTATTAATTAAAGAAATAATGATTAAATAGCTTAAGTGGTGAATAAGGGAGGACCAAAAAGGCAATTAGACATTAATTAGAAGGCTGAGACGGTATGTGCAGGAAAAAAACTTAAAATTGGATGGTTTAGGGACAAAATGGTCATTTGGCAATTGAGATAAAATTAAATAAAGACCAAATTGAAAATCTAGACATTTCTTCATCAATCTTCAGCCAAAAACAGCTATAGAAGAGTCCCCCTAAGCTAGTTTTTCATATTTTTGCTACATGTGAGTTCAATTCTTGCTCTTTTCTTGAAATTTTTATGTTTTTAAGACTTTTACAACTAGGTCCAACTATCTAATTCATTGGTTTTTGATTTTATGAGTAATTTTGAAAGTTACCATTGATGAGTGCTAGATGTTTATGATGAATTAACATGGATTTGAAGCTTTAATTTTTTTTTATATGATGATTGTATTAAGTAATTTTGATAGATAATGATTTTAGGACTAAATTGTGGAAAAGTTAAGAATTAGGGTTTGGTGCTGAAATTCTAAATATCAGAGGTTGAATAGTAGCCTAAAATGATTAGATAAAGTGTTAAATGAGAAAATTTAGCTTATTTGGTGGGAAAATTGATAAGGGACTAAATTGTAAAAATTGTAAAAGTTGGGATAAATGTGTAATTTTAAAAATTTAAGAGCATAAATTGTGAAGTGAATTAGAATTGAATTTGATGCTGATGAATGAATAATTTTTTATTATAGATCAAGAACCCGAAGACAAACGTGAAAAAGGGAAATTAATAGAATAGTTCCTAAATTTCTACAAATTTTATAAATTAGCCCAGGTAAGTTCATATGGTTGAATTTTCATGATTAACTGTTAGTTTAGGAATGATATAAAGCATTATTTCATATTTTTGTTATTGAATTATGATTATTGTAAAAATATGAAAATTGAATTGAATGTTCAAATTGAGTAGATCGTAGGATTGAGTACGGTCGTTTCGTGACACAAGATAAATTAACGGATAAGACCATGGTTAGACCATGGCAATATTTAAATGTACGACCATAGCTGGGCTATGGCATTTTAGTGAAAAGATCATAATTGGGTTATGGCACTGTGAACATAAGACCATGGTTGGACCATGGCAGTATATATATGTGTGTGTAAGACCATAGCTGGGCCATGGCATCATGATTAAAAGACCATAACAGGGTTATGGCACTATGAGTGTAAGACCATGGCAGGGCCATGGCAATATATGTGTAAGACCATAGTTGGACTATGGCATCAAGAAAACGATGTACTCAAATCTGTAAGACGTTCTCTAATTTGACAAAGATTGGTAAGTGTTATATGGATTTAATGCGATAGAATTTAAAAAGTTATTGATATTGAGCTCAATTAAGTGAATTTCATCATTTGAAATTTGTGGATGGTAGGAAATGTGAGTGACATGTTTGTTTAATAAATTATTATATTATGCTCGGTAAGAATTATTTTTAAAGCCAATAAACTTACTAAGCTTCATTAAACTTACTCGTGTTGTTTAATGTTCTTGTATATTAACATGAGGTCGAAGGATCGGATCAATACATCAAGCCACACTATCCAGATTAATCCGGTAGTTTTTGCAATGTAAATTTTGGTTTATATGGCATGTATATGGTTGGTTTAACAATGAAATAGATTGAAATATAGTTATAAATCTTAAGCGTTTGATGGTAAGTAGATAGTAATAGTACTTGATAAATTTATGAATGGAGTTAAATCGGTAAGTATAAGTAAATGAAGTGTTGGTGATGTTATGTCATATTGAGAATGAATTTTTGGCTTGTATTGGCTGCTTGGTTGGGATATATTTGGTGTATTTCAATGTTGTATGCAAGTTGATATTAAAAAGGGTGAGAAAAGTGGCCTTGAAATGGCCTATTTTCGTCTACACGGGTGTGTGTCTCAGCCGTGTGGACACACGGCCTGGCACACGGGCATGTGATCTAGTCGTGTGTCCCCTGCACCATGAAATTTGAAAATAGAGTGCCCAGGATTTTACACACAGCCTAGCACATGGGTGTGTGGCTTAGCCGTATGACCCTTGCACTTTGCACATAGCCTAGCACACGGGCGTGTGGTTGGCCAAGTGGCATCAGTCAGAGAATTACACGGGTAAGGACACGGGTTGGGACATGGCTATGTGTCTTACATTGAATGCCCACACGACCTAAGATATGGGCGTGTCTCCTGGCCGTGTAAGCCATACAATCTGGCTACACGGGCGTGTGTCCCCTGTTTCTAAATTTTTTTTGACATTTTTTGAAAAATTTCTTGAAGTCTCTGGTTGAGTCTCGATTTACTTCTAACACTTATTTTAGACTTCGAGGGCCCATATAAGGGACCATATGAGTGTTATGAAAGGAAATTTCTTAACTTGTGACAAGGTAACAGATCAGTAGCCGAGTATGAAAGGGAATTTATATACCTCAGCAGATATGTTCGAGAAATTATATCAACTGAGGAAGAAATGTGTATTCAATTTGAAGAAGGATTAAATGATGAAATCAGAATGATGATTGGGGCCACTAAAATAAGAGAATTTGTTGTTCTGTCAAATCGTCCTCAAAAAATGGAAGAGGTATACAATAGAAAAATACAACGAGAAAGAATGAATAAAGAATCTTACAAGAGAAGTTCTCCCAAGTCATTTTCAACATTTTCAACTAAAAAGTTTAGAGATGATTCCAGTCGACCTACTTCAATGTCGGAACGATTAAGTAAGAATAAGGCGACTCAACAATATTTCAGGGTAACTATTAAACTTACCGCTAGTGTGGGTAATGTACAAAATGCTCCTAGGCCTAGATGCAAATATTGTAGCAAACCTCATTCCGGTGAATGTAGAGGCAAGAAAGGAGCTTGTTATAAATGTAGGCCTACTGATCATTTTATTCGAGACTGTCTTCAATTACTAAAAGAGGAGGGAGAACAAAAAGAAAAGCAATTAGTCACTTCTCAAAGAAGTAAACATTCAAACCAAAGAAGTGCTACTAGAACTGATTGTTCGGGTATGAGAGATTCAGCTGCCCAGTCAGAGGCTAGGGCACCTGCTCGTACATATGCCATCCAAGCTAGAAAGGAAACAACAGTTCCAGACGTAATTTTTGGTACATTCTATCTTTTCAATGTTATTGTGTATGCATTGATTGACCCTGGGTCTATACATTCTTATATTTGCACTGTATTAGCATCAGAAAAGAAATTGTCTGTTGAACCTACTGATTTTTATGTTCAAGTCTGTAACATCCTGATTTTGGGCCTAGTCGGAACAGTGGTTTTGACACCACAAATCCGATGAGGAAAATTTTATTTTTATTATATTTTTATGGTCTACGATTTCACTGAATGATTTTGTGAAAATTTCGTTTGAAAATTTCGACGTTTGGGCACTCAATTTGGTCAAAATGACTAAATTGTAAAAAGTGTAAAAGTTGAGTTCTACATATTAGAAGTGCCTAATTGTTACGAGTTTTTAAATTAAAGGTACTTAAATGGTAATTAGACCATTTTGAAGTTTGTGGAGAAAAATGGACATGGTATGATAGGTTTTTAAAAGTTTTTTATTAAAGGCATTTTGGTAAATTGGTAATTAAATGAATTAAAAATTCCAAAATAAGCCAAATTTGCTCATCTTCTTCCTCACAGCTGAATGTCTCATGAAAAACACCATGGCTTGGGTTTTCAAGCTTTCCAAGCTCATTTGTAAGTGATCTCGAGCCCTATTTTTAATGTTCTTTACATTTTTGAAGTTCCGGTAACATGTTCTAGCTATTTCTACCATTTATTTGAGCTAGGGTTTGTGTTTAAAAATTTACCATGAATGATATGCATGTATTTTGATGTTTAATGGTAGAATATGAAGCTTGAAATTGTGTTAAATAACTTTTGCTAAGCGATTTTAAGTGAAAACGAGTAAAATGACATAATCGGTAAAAATACATAATGTTCATAAATACATGTTAGAGTGAGAATTTGATGTTGCCATAGAAGGGAAAAATTATCAGCATGTCATAAAATATAAGAAAATAGGATGAAGTTTAATTTCCGAGCCTTGGAGAAAAGTACAAATATGCAAAAGTTTAGGGGTCAAAATGAAAATTTGTAAAAAGATCATTTTTGAACCCGTATGAATAATGTGACTAATTTTTAGACTAAATGTGATATTATAGATCAAGGAAATCGAGATTCGGGCTTAAATTGGGAAAATACACGGTTACGGACTAAAATGGTAAATCGTCGTTTCTGGATCGAGGTAAGTTCGTGTGTTAATAATAATGTAATAGCATGTATGAATTGAAATTCTCTATTGATAGGACATAAATTGTATGATTTAATATGTTTAAGAGAAGTTGATTAAGGGTGTGTATGATATGGAAAAATGTAATGCTTGTTGTGTCATGTGAAATTGAATAGCAAATTATTGTTACATAAATTAAGTGTTAAATTACTATTACCTAGGTTGTATGAATTGCTACACGGTTGAACTTGCTGAGATTTCGACAAGTAGGTTCAGATAACTTAAAGTAAACTCCTAATGTGCCTAATTATATGATTTGTGAATGAATGATGTTTGCATTTATTGGTGACATAAAAATTTCATGAAATGCATATTTGATAATGATTTGTTGAAAAATGTCTCGGTTGAGGTTTAAAAAGGGAATTCGATGGATAAACCATGATTTATAAGTGAATTGAGATCCTGCATGTGTTTCAGAAAAGGTTAGCCTGAACAGGTAATCCGTTGATCTCAATTATGAAAAGGATCTAGCTCGGACCGGTGTTCCTTTGGATGATCGAGCCTCCCGAAAAATATATGTGCATTGGATTTAGCCCGGACAGGTAATCCGATTAGGGTTTGAATTTAGCTTAGACTGGCAATTCAGATCCGAACTCAGTAAGGGTGTTTGTCGTAATAAGGGATTTAGCCTGGACTGGTAATCCCAACATCACCTTATGAGTTTACGACACAGGGGATTTAGCTTGAACTGGTAATCCTGCCGTAAGATGTGAGGTTTGCGGGAGTGCATACATGAAATGATCATTCTTATAAATTGACGGTAAATGGATAATCCATCGAAATTTCCTAGAAACTCAACGGGATTAATACGATGTATATCAATGAAATGATAAATGATGAGCTCTTCTAAGACAAATTTACAGGGTGCATTGTCATGAGACTAATTTGATGATTGAGTGCATATGATAGGGAATTATCCTATACTTGGAATGACTAAGTGTGCCCATGAGAAATAATAACTTTTATATTGAGCTCCGTTGTGAAAAAATGAGTAAGGGATCCATGAAATGGTAAGTTCATGATAGTTGGAAATGATCTTATGATAGTGATCATTATATTGTACCAAAACAGATTTGGACAGCAGCATTGGTCCAACTTTGAAAATCCACTAAAAATAGTGGAAATTTAGTTAGAAGCTTAATCAAATATAAAATTAAATCTTAATGAGTCTAGTTTCACATAAAAGAAACGGTGAAAGCAAAAGAATTCTGTATCATGAGATATTTGAATTCTTGTGAGACAGAGTCGGAGTGATTCTAGACTCCCATGTCTCAACTTTGGAAAATCACTAGAAATTGTAAAAAAATAATTATAAGTTAAAATTTATATGAATAAAATCTTTAATGAGTCTACTTTCAGGAGAAAGAGACAGGAACATTATCGAGTCTCGTACTATGAGATAAATAAATTTTAGTGAAGAAAGGTCGAAGCTATCAAACAACAAAACAGGGGAGAATTTTAATAATAAACTGTACTTATTGGCTAGACCAAAAATTCTGAAAATTTTATGATAAGAAGAGATATGAGTATAGTTTCTTGGAAAATTAACAAATCTTAATTTGGAGTTCTGTAGCTCCAGATATAAATAATTTAATGGCTGTGACTTGGAAAAATAGCTTAGCTGGAATTTGAATAAATAGAAAAGAATGAAAATAGCATGTTATCGCATTGCTTATTATTTTCATGCGAGCTTACTAAGCGTAAAGCTTACTCCCTCATTTCCATTTCTTTTAGTTTTGTCAGGTTAGCTCGGGGTTGGAGATCACCGGAGGCAGCATCACACTATCGAGCCATTATCTGTGGAGTATTGACATGTGTATGTTAAATGTTTTCAAATGAGTGGAATGTATAGGGACTTAGTTTTTCTATGATGAATATTTTTGTGATTAGCCAAAGATATTAGTTTATATTGATTTGTTGTTTATAGCCATGAGATATGGCTTATAATGATTTTGGCTTGTAAGCCTATTTATCCATGATATGTGTTAATGTCTTGTAATGTGGTTATGTGATTGTACTTGTTCACTATGTATGAGAAGTATATGGCATATGTGCATGATGAAAGCCATTGAAATCGTGTGAGTGTGTGTATGTAAAGATGACAAAAAGGCTTGGAAATTAGCCTAAGTCTTGACCACACGGGTAGAGACATGACCGTGTGTCTCAGCCGTGTGGAGGACACGGCCTCTAGCCACGGATGTGTGCCTTGGCCGTGTGCCCTTAAATGGTTGCTGACATCATAAACAGAGAGTTACACAGGCTAAGGACACGGGCGTGTCCCAAGCCACACGGACTTGCACGACCACACGGCCCAACCCATACGGATGTGTGACTCTCCAAAGCTAGAAAATTGTTAAGTTGCCCAAAGACTTTCGAAATTTCTCGGTTTAGTCCCAAACCACCCCGATGTATGTTATAAGCTTCGAATGCCTGTATAAGGGACAATATGCATGTGTTTGAAAAGTTTTAATTTTGGGCAAAATTTGGTAACCCAGTTTTGTATGTGAATGTTTAAGTCCGGCAACGCCTCGAACCCTGTCCCGGAGTTGGATACGGGTGAGGGGTGTTACAAAGTCACTAATCCATTAGGTCAAAGTGTAATAGTTAATTTAGTGTGTCGTGATTGTCTACTGAAAGTAAAAGGTTGTGAATTCCCAGCTAATTTGATGTTACTACCTTTTCGGGAATTTGATGTTATATTGGGAATGGATTGGTTGATGAAGCATGATGCTGTAGTAAATTGTAGAGAAAGACAGATTGATTTGAAATGTCAGACTGGAGAGATGATTACTATTGAATCTGCAAGTCCAAAAGAAATAGTCAGAATTATTTCAGCTTTTTCAGCTCAGAGATTAATGCGGAAAGGTAATAAGGCATTTTTCACCTACATTCTTGATACTCAGGGTTCTGAATCAAAGTTAGAATAGTTACTAGTTGTTAATGAATTTACTGATTTGTTTCTTGAGGAATTTTCGGGTTTACCACCTAATCGTGAAGTTGAATTTGTGATTGATATGATTCTGGGAATAGCTCCGATATCAGTAACACCATATTGAATGACACCAGCTGAGTTAAAAGAATTAAAGACACAGTTGCAAGAGTTACTAGACAAAGGGTTCATCAGACTGAGTATGTCACCTTGGGGTGCACCTATCTTATTTGTGAAAAAGAAATAAAGATATTTGATATTGTGCATAAATCACAGACATCTAAACAAGGTCACAATTAAAAAAAATATCATTTGCCTCGTATTGATGATTTGTTTGACCAACTGAAAGGTGTTGCAGTAATTTCAAAAATAGACCTTAGATCCGAGTATTATCAGTTAAAAGTTAAAGAGTGATATGTGCCGAAAACTACTTTCAGAACTCGGTATGGTCATTATGAGTTTTTGGTAATACCTTTTGGTTTGACCAATACTCCTGTTGCTTTTATGGATTTAATGAATCAGATTTTTCAACCTTATTTGGATAGAATTGTGGTTCTGTTTATTGATGATATACTGATCTATTCCAAGATAGAATCCGAGCATGCACAACACTTGGGGATTGTGTTACAAAATTTGAGAGAAAAGCAGTTATATAAAAAGTTCAGTAAATGTGAATTCTGGCTTCATGAGGTTGGATTTGTGGGTCATATTATGTCAATTGAAAGGATTCGAGTGGATCTGAACAAAGTATCTACAGTGGTGAATTGGAAAATTCCGAAGAATATAACGGAAGTGCGAAGTTTTTTGGGTTTAATAGGATATTACCACCGTTTTGTCAATAACTTTTCAATGATCGCTTTTCCGATGACTCAATTACTACAGAAAAATGTTGAATTTTTTTGGTCTGATAAGTGTCAGCAAATTTTTGATCAGTTGAAAAAGATGTTAATAGAGGCTCCAATTTTGACTCAACCAGAATCGGGTGTACCGTATGTTGTGTATAGTGATGCATCTCTAAATGGATTGGGTTGTGTCTTAATACAGTCAGGAAAAGTAGTGGCCTATGCTTCTCGGCAATTAAAACCGCATGAGAGAAATTATCCTACACATGATCTTGAGTTGGCTGCAATTGTGTTTGCTTTGAAAATTTGGAGACACTATTTATACAGTGAGAAGTGTTATGTGTATACAAATCATAAAAGTTTGAAATATTGGATGACTTAGAAGGAACTGAATTTAAGACAGAGATGGTGGTTAGAGTTACTGAAATATTATGATTTGATTTTTAATTACCACTCAGGGAAAGCTAATGTGGTTGCGGATGCACTTAGTAGAAAATCATCTTTGTTTGCACTTCGAGTAATGAATGCTCATTTATCTCTTAATGAGGATAGTTCTGTATTAGCAGAGTTGAAAGCAAAACCTGTATTCCTTCAGCAGTCGAGAGTTGCAAGATGAAGATCCAAAATTAGTGTCAAAATAATAGATGGTACAAGACAATCTGAGTTCAGAGTTTAGCATTGATGATAGAGGTATGTTGCATTATCGTAACAGAATTTATGTTCCGAATAATTCAAACTTGAAAAATGATATTCTTTCTGAAGCTCACAGTAGCATGTACTCCATTCATCTGGGTAGTACGAAAATGTATTGTGAGTTTGTAGCAAAATGTTTAATTTGTTAGTAGGTGAAAGTAGAACATCAGGTACCAATGGGTTTGTTACAACCTGTCATGATTCTTGAGAAGAAATGGGAGCATGTCACGATGGATTTTGTATCTGGATTACCTATGACTCCAAGAAAGAAAGATTCAATCTGGGTGATTGTGGATAAATTGACTAATTCAGCACATTTTATTCCAGTCAGAACAAACTTTTCACTTGTGAAATTTGCAGAATTATATATGTCTGAGATTGTAAGACTACAAGTGGTTTCAATATATATTATTTCGGATCGAGATCCGAGGTTTCAATCGAGGCTTTGGAGTAAACTACAGGAAGCCCAGGGTACTAAGTTAAATTTCAGCAAAGCATTTCATCTTCAGATTGACGGGCAATTAGAACGAGTGATTCAGATGCTAGAAGACATGTTGAGATGTTGTACACTCGAGTTTGGAGATAGCTGGAAAAGGTATTTACCCTTCGCCGAATTTTCCTATAATAATAGTTATCAATCTAGCATAAAAATGGCACCATTTGAAGCTCTTTATGGCAGAAAACGTAAGACTCCATTGTATTGGTCTGAATTGAGTGAATCCAGGTTAGTGGGAGTCGATTTGATCCGAGAAATTGAAGAAAAAGTTTGAATCATCCTAGACAATTTGAAAGCTGCTTCAAACCGTTAGAAATTGATAAATCGTAAATTATACATATTTTTACCCCATGTTTAATGCATTTTATAGATGATTTCTCATTAGAATTGGTGAATTCGATGCTCCTAATGCTTTAATTTCATGTTTTGTACTCAGGAGAGCACTAAGAGTCAAAAGGAACCAAAAACGAGCCAAAAAGGGACAAAACGGACCAAATCGAGAAGATGACACAGCTTAAGCCTTGCCACACAAGCAGCTCACACGCCCGTGTCTTTCGAGGCTGTCTACCAAGGCCTTTACGATTCACACGGCCTGGCTATTAACCCACACGGCCGTGTGCAATTTAACGGATCGAACACGGCCTGGCAATCACGTCACACGGCATGTTACACGGGCATGTCCCTGCTGAGCCCAAGTTAAGTCCAATTCGGAAAAGGCCACTTTGGAGGGTTTTGAGGCATTCCAAAGCCTACAAATACGCACTAGAGGAGGAGAAAAAGGGAGACAGAGAAGAGGGGTAAGGAATTACCCCAAGGAAGCCGATTGATCCATCTCATAAGCCGAATTCATCATCAAGACTGAAGATCTCTCCTTAATTTCCCTTCAGGAGTTTCGGGTTTTCTTTATGTTTTGTATTCCTTATTCTTCTGAGATGTTTTCTTATTTAGTTATGAACTAAATCCCCTAAATACCTAAATGGAATAAAACCTAAGATGAATCTTGTTATTATTTTTTGAATCATATGATAAATATTTAACTTGTTCTTAATTCTTATTTTGATATCCCAGGATATTGATTCAAGACACGCTCTTATTCAGAGGAGAAATAGACCCTGTCTAAGAGCACATTTTCCATAATTAAGCGAAGTTGATTGCGCGCCTAGAAATAGGGTGACAAGATTTTGCCGAATTAGGGTGAAACCTAATAAGGGATCCATAGATATAGTTAATGCAACCCTAGAACGTTAATTAGAGAAAAGTCTTGGTTATTCAATCTAGGGATTAGACGTTATTAGTCTTGAATAGGGATAATTACATAACTTATGGATTTCTACGGAACAAGTTGAATGAATAAATCGTCCGATTCGGAGCTAGAATAACAAGTAAAGTCTAGGTGGATTTTTCCTTAGGTATTGTCTCAAGTCAATCGATTTTCCCAAAAGCAATTCCCCAATTCTTTTCTCTGTGCGTTCTTAGTTTAAATAATTAGTTAATTAAAACAAACCCCTTTTATTCTTAGGCTAGATAATAAAAAGATAATTATTACTAGTACTTTTGGTTCCCTTGGGTACGATATCCCGGTCTTGCCGTTACTATACTATTGTTCGATAGGTGTGCTTGCCTTTTCGTCGTGATAATAATTAGTCTAGGTCTGATCTTCATTATAAATATTTATTACTTGTTACGAATCACGCGATCAAGTTTTTAGCTCCGTTGCCAGGGAATTGAAATATTAGGAACACTAAATTTTTATTACTTTAGCCATTTATTTTTCTTGCAATTTTTTTTTATTTTCTTATTTATTAATTTACTTTATCTTTCTGTTGGTAGGTTTTTATAGTTTATGACTAGAAAAAACCCGTTAAGGCCTTTACTTTTTGACGAAGAAATCAATCGAACAGTTCGTAGAAATCAAAGAGAAATAAGGCGTAGTTTATGATACACAGAAAATGAAAAAGAAGATAATACTCAACCTCCAACCGACGAGATGACTGAAAACCAAGACAATCAGCTGCCTCCTGCAATTGTAGCTAATCAAAATCCTACTCCACGTACTATGGATGACTATGCTAAACCCTCTTTAACAGGAACTGAATCAAGTATAGTTAGACCTGCTATTGTTGCGAATAATTTTGAATTAAAACCTAACACTATTCAGATGATACAGCAGTTTGTTCAGTTTAATGGCTTGCAGGATGAAGATCCAACACTCATTAGGAAATTTCCTGGAATTTTGCGATACATTCAAAATCAATGGCATTTCTAATGATGCCATCCGTCTTCGGTTATTTCCCTTCTTACTGAGAAACAAAGCTAAACAGTGGTTAAACTCGTTACCACGAGGGCCTATCACTACTTGGGAGCAAATGACTGAGAAAATTTTACTAAAATATTTTCCGCCGGCTAAAACAGTTAAATTACGTAATGATATCTCTTCTTTTGTGCAGATAGACTTCGAAACACTTTATGATGCATGGGAGAGATACAATGATCTATTAAGAAGGTGCCCTCACCATGGGTTACCTCTATGGTTGCAAGTTCAAACGTTCTACAATGGTGTGAATCCCTCGACAAGACAAATGATTGGCGCTACTACTGGCGGAACTATCAACAATACAACACCGAAAGATGCCTACGAATTCATAGAGGAGATGTCACTGAACAACTATCAGTGGCAAGTCATGAGGACTAAGCCAACAAAAATATCTGACGTTTATAACATCGATTCAGTCACCATGCTTTCTAATCATGTAGAACTTCTCAATAAAAAGATTGATAGTTTTCTTGGTTCTACGCAGGTACATCCAGTAATGAGGTGTGACTCAAGCGGAGGAGATGTGCATACCGAATACAAATCCTTCAATCCTACAACTGAAGAAGAACAAATCAACTATATGGGTAACAATAACTTTAGACCTCAAAATAACCCATACAGTAATACCTATAATGTAGGTTGGAGGAACCACCCAAATTTTTCCTGGGGAGGTTAAGGGAATCAAAAGCCACAAAATCCTTAGGGTTTTCAACACCTTATCAACAAGAGAAGAAACCGAACCTTAAGGAGATGCTCTCAAAATTTATATCAATGTCAGAAACTCGTTTCCAAAATATCGAGACAACACTTAAGAATCAACAAGCATCGATCCAAGGACTAGAAACTCAGATAAGCCAGCTTTCTAAACTAATCTTGGAAAGACCACCAGAAAAATTATTTAGTAATACCAAATCAAGAGAGCATGTCAAAGCGGTTACACTCAGGAGTGGGAAAGTGTTAGCGGAATCTGAAAAGAAGTTAGCACAAGAAGCTGTGGAAAGCGAAAGGAGGGAAGAAAAACCCGAAAGTAGTGACAAACCGGTGTTGGAGGAGTATACACCACCGGTTCCATATCTAGAAAAATTAAAAAAAAGACCGCATTGACGCACAATTCGGTAAGTTTCTTGAACTTTTTAAGTAATTACATATCAACTTACCTTTTGTTGAAGTTATCTCGCAGATGCCTACATACGCAAAATTTTTGAAGGAGCTTTTAACAAATAAAAGGAAGTTCGAGGACTTATCTATGGTAGAACTCAATAAGGAGTGCTCCGCCATACTCCAAAATAAACTGGCAACCAAACTAAAAGATCCAGGAAGTTTTACTATCCCTTGCTTAATTGGTAATCTGAATATTGAAAAAGCACTAGCTGATTTAGGCGCTAGTATTAATTTGATGCCCTATAAAATGTTCAAACAGCTTGGTCTTGGGGAACCTAAACCCACTAGGATGAGTATTCAATTAGCCGATAGGTCTGTTAAATATCCCGTGGTATTATAGAAGACGTACTCATAAAAATAGATAAATTTATATTCCCTGTTGATTTTGTTGTGCTTGACATGGATGAAGATGTGGAAGTACCCTTAATTTTAGGGCGCCCATTCCTAGCCACTGCTAGAGCCGTGATTGACGTGGGTGACGATAAATTGGTACTTAGAGTAGGTGACGAGGAAATGATCTTTAAAATTTATGATGCTATGAGATTCTCTAGGGAACAAGATGATTCATGTTATTTCATTGACTCTATTGGTCATATTACTCAAGACTCTTTTTAGGAAATTGTACAAGAGGAGACGACAGAACCATGTCCAGCTCAAGACGAGGAGATAGGTGGGGAACCTAATAACCATCCTTCAAAACAAGTAGAATATGAGGGTATTAAGATCAACAATGAACTTAGGCAAAAACCCTCGATTGAGGAACCTCTCAAACTGGAACTTAAACAATTACCAAATCATTTAGGATATGCATTCCTTGGAAATAATTCTACATTACTAGTTATTATTGCTTCTAATTTGTAACCCAAGGAGAAAGAGGAATTAATCCAAGTATTAAAAGAACATAAGAAGACCATAGCATGGAAAATTTCTGACATCAAAGGAATCAGTCCTTCTTTTTGCACCCATAAAATTTTGATGGAAGATGAATACAAACCATGTGTGCAAGCTCAAATACGTCTGAACCCCAACATGAAGGAAGTTGTAAAAGCCGAGGTAATTAAACTTCTAGATGCTAGAATTATTTATCCTATTTCTGACAGTTCTTGGGTAAGTCCAGTGCAGGTTGTCCCTAAGAAAGGAGGCATGACGGTTGTAACCAACGAGAAGAATGAATTAATCCCAACAAGAACGGTTACAGGGTGGAGAGTTTGCATAGACTACAGGAAACTGAATGACGCCACAAGAAAAGATCATTTCCCCTTGCCATTCATTGACCAAATGTTAGAAAGATTATCCGGACACATGCATTATTGCTTCCTGGATAGACTCTCTGGTTACTTCCAAATCCAAATAGCTCCTGAAGATCAAGAAAAGACGACATTCACATGCCCATATGGTACGTTCGCTGTATGATAGCTATATTCGACGAACTTGTGTAAGCTATCATGAAAGTCTTTATGGATGATTTTTCGGTATTCGGTAACTCTTCCCATCTCTGCCTTAAAAATTTAAAATGAGTTTTAATAAGATGTGAAGAAACAAACCTTGTGCTTAACCGAGAGAAATGTCACTTCATGGTTCAAGAAGGTATTGTACTAGGGCATAAAATTTCTAGTAAATGGATTGAGGTGGATAAATCTAAAGCAGAAACAATCGAGAAATTACCACCTCCTAGTTCAGTTAAGGCTATTAGAAGCTTTTTGCGACATGTTCGTTTTTATAGAAGATTCATTAAGGATTTTTCTAAAATAGCTAAGCCTTTAACTAAATTGCTAGAAAAAGATATACCTTTTAACTTCGATCAGGAATGTTTAGAAGCATTTAATACTTTAAAGGATAAATTAATTAATGCTCCAATTATTATTGCACCTGATTTGAACCTACCATTTGAACTAATGTGTGATGCGAGTGATTTTGCAGTAGGTGCAGTACTGGGACAGTGAAGAGACAAGCATTTTCAACCTATCTATTACGCCAGCAAAACCTTAACGGCTGCACAAGAAAACAATTCTACTACGGAAAAAGAGTTGCTAGCTGTGGTTTTTACTTTTGATAAATTTCGATCATATCTCATATTGTCTAAAGTTGTTGTTTACACTGACCATTCCACCATTCGCTATCTTTTAACTAAAACCGATGCAAAACCTCGACTCATCCGATGGATCTCCTTTTGCAGGAATTTAACTTGGAAATCCAGGACAAGAAAGGAGCTAAAAATCTAGCAGCTGATCATTTGTCCAGGATCGAGAAAGCCAATATCAGAGAACTAGATGACGTGGAAATTAATGATTCGTTCCCTGAAGAACAATTTTTCGCTATATCTAACTCCGAGGTACCTTGGTTTGCAGACATCACGAATTTTGTAACTACTAACATTATCCCAAAAGGGTTAACACACCAGCAAAAGAAGCGATTCTTTAATGATGTAAAAAACTACTTTTGGGACGATCCATTTCTGTTTCGCAGATGTGCAGATCAAGTCATCAAAAGATGCGTTACAGGATCAGAAATATCAAAAATATTGGAACACTGCCACTCAAGGCCAACTGGAGGACACTATAGTGGAACAAAGACTGCACACAAAATACTCGAATCAGGTTTTTATTGGCCTTCGTTATTCAAAGACACCAGCAGGTATGTTACTTTATGTGACAAATGGCAACGGACAGGTAACATATCTAAACGTGATGAAATGCCTCAAAACTATGTGCTTTCTTGTGAAATATTTGACGTGTGGGGTATCGATTTCATGGGTCCTTTCCCTAGTTCATTTGGAAATAAATATATTTTAGTAGTAGTTGACTACATGTCCAAATGGGTAGAAGCTCAAGCTCTACCTACTAATGATGCTAGAGTGGTAGTGTGTTTCCTTAAAAAACTCTTTTCGAGATTCAGAACACCTAGAGCAATTATCAGCGACAGGGGAACTCATTTTTGTAATACCCAATTTGAAAAAAACCCTTAAGACGGAGTTCATCATAGAACGGCCATCCCATACCATTCTCAAACTAATGGACAAGTTGAAGTAGCAAACCGAAAACTTAAACGGATCCTTGAAAAAATGGTAGAATCAAACAGAAAATACTGGGCAACAAAAATAGACGGTGCCTTATGGGCTTACAGAACCACTTTTAAGACTCCTATAGGGACATCACCTTACAAACTGGTTTATGGAAAAAGTTGTCATCTCCCATTCGAACTAGAGCATAAAGCTTTTTGAGCTATTAAATTTCTAAACCTTGATCCCGAACTTGCAGGAAAAAATAGGTTGATGCAGCTGAACGAGCTAGATGAATGGTGAGCCAATGCATACAAAAATTCACACCTATACAAGGAAGCAACAAAGTGGTGCCATGACATTCGTTTAAAGTAATGGAAACAATTTGAAGTTGGAGATCTTGTCTTACTATGCAACTCAAGACTCAAATTGTTTCTCGGGAAACTAAAATCACGATGGTCAGGACCCTTCGTAATTCAATCTATTCATCCATATGGCACGATAGAGGTAAGTACAACTCCACAAACAGCCCTGAGTATACTAACAAGGAAACAGTCGAGCCTAGACTATAAACAAGTACTTCTCGAGAGGCAACCCGAGTACTAACCATTTTAAATTATTTTAAATTCAAAATTCTAAAAATTTAGGTCACTAACAGAGTATTTGAAGCACATATTCCCGCACCACATGGTCTGTAACACGGCCGTGCTTAAGGCAGTGCGCACCAACACAGAGGGAAACACGGTCGTGCGATACGGCTGTGCGAAAATAGAGTAAATGATTTCCCCAAAACACGGGATGCGATAAAGCCCCACGGCCGTGCGACATGGCCGTGGGTGAACTTGATAGAGGAACACGGGCATGGGAATGGAAACCCACGGGCGTGCCAGGGACAAAGCTCGATTCTATTTTTTCGACACGGGCATGAGACTCGCCCGTGCCGCTAAGCCGTGGACAACAATACACGGGCATGGTACCTTAACATGGGCGGGGGAGAAGCAAACAAAGCTAGGCTCGGCCGTGCGATATGGCCGTGTACCACACATGCCCAAGACACACGGGCGTGGGAGAATAGCCAATCACAACCTAAAATTGCAAAATTCGAAACACACAGGCTCACCCTCATACGCACACGGGCGTTGCCCTAGGCCGAGTGGTCCTCCCTTATATAAGCAAATCACTGTTCATTTTTTCTTCCTTTCAAAAAAAAAAAACCTAGCCGAAATCTCCCCTTCTCCACTCCCTGATCCCTATTCTCAGCCACCACTACCATCTCGTCCAGTTCATGTGGCAGCTTCATATGCTGACATCTCTGAGCACCTCACCCGATTCAAGCTTCAGTGTTTTCAACGATTTGACAACATTGATGCTACTCTACAGCAGATTTGTCAGCACCTTCCTATCTCATCGCCAGTCCCACCTCGCGAACCATCCAGCAATGAAGATATCTAGAAATATTTATTTATTATTTTATGTTTTTACTAATGATTGAAACTATTTCTATTATTTTTATTCGACTTTAGATATTTTATTTTTCCTTATTTATTTCGACTATTTCTTTTTGAGTACTTATCCTTCCTAATATCCCCTAAAAAGTTCCTGATTTTATCCCAATTATATAGAGATCTTGAGCTCATTATCACATAGGAACTAAAGCTCCACCGGGAAAGGTTTTCCACTACTTCCATGTCCTGCTCGACAACGACCATAGCTACCACTAGGTATAATATTCTTTTGGCGTAGGACTTATGGCCTAATGAACCTCTACGACCGCTGGAGTTCGAGGAATTCATCATACAGGAAGTTTCATCATATAGGAATTCATCATACAAGAAGTTTCACTTCTCTCCCTATCTTATTTTTTCTCTAACATCTATCTTTGTACACTGAGGGCAATGTACATCTTAAGTGTGGGGGGTATTTATTTTACTATCAGAAAAATCCCTGAATAATCACCTTGTTCTCATGAAAAACTCTCATATCATATTTAGGATAAATTTTAATTAATTTATGATTTTGAGTGATATATTTTGAATTAAAACATAGGGATTTATGCATTGATTTTTTAAACTTTAAGATATTCGAGAATCAAACATGATAAGTTGATTTTTAAGAAATTTAATTATATGTTGTTTCCCCAAGTCGAGGTATTACTTTGAATTAGAATTCACGAGTCTAAACATCAAAAAGCCATAATTTTTTGTGAGTTTTTTGAGCCTTTTGAGCATCTATTCATCCTTTCATGCTCACTTTTACTATTGCTTTCA